>NW_006239152.1:497837-506299 GCF_000226075.1 Solanum tuberosum | reverse complement strand
TTTTGGATTCAAAGATGAGAAAACCTTTCATCTAGGAACCCCATTCATTTAGAAGGAGTACTTTCATTCATTAGCATTAACTCCCATTTTTTCCATTCATTCTCACATTCTTTCATTCATTCTTCACTAGGTGTGTGAAGAGGTAAACATAGTCTACCTTAACCTCACCTTCATTATAAGTCATTCAAAGAAGACAACAACCAAACATAACACATAAAGTGTCTACACAAGGCCACCTTTCACACTTCTAGGCCATACACAAATTCCCATCAAATCACATTCCCTTCACATAATCAACATTACTCAAAACAACAATTATCCAACTTTGCCTATAAGGCCATGATTACAACATGCTTATAAAGTGAACACCTCCCCACTTTCAAAGGGATCAAACCTCACATTTCTAACATCTACTGCATATATATATAAAATACTAGAATCAAATAATCTATTCACAACTTCATTATCATCATAAACCTTACGTTACAATTGCCCATTTAAGGCCAACATCCAATATAACACAATTGACCATGAATTACTCATATTTCAATATAGAACAATACATAAATCAATAGCCCATAAAAATCTACACATTAATATCACATTATTAGCTCTTAATAAATAGACACGTTTTAGACCCAAAATTAGGGTTTCAAGATATGCAACGGTTCATGGATTTTTGGACCTTAAAACCATCAATATTAACGTAAAACATCCTTTGAAATACTCTCATTCAAGAACCTAAGCTTAGAATTGAAATTGGGGTTTTTAGTGTTTTTGAAAAACATTGAAATCACTTTGATTTGGCTCTTTGTTTGAAAGGAGAATCAAAGATAAAATCCCCTTATCTTTATGATTAATTTCCTAGGAATTTGAAGACAAATCAGTATGAACCCATCCCCTATCTTGAATCTTCAAAGATATCTTTCATGGAGTTGTAGAGAGAGTTTATTTGAGAGGGGAGGTTCAATTGAATAATGAGGTCCAACTCTAGGTGTTGGGGTTTATCCACTTAAAATACCCTAAAATATGTAAAATAACCATTTATAATAATTCCCCAAAGTACCCAAACGACCCCTCACTTAGTTGGACCTTTTGAAACAAGTCAAACTTGAGTTTTATTTTTGTAGATTTCTTCGGGAAACAAGTTCGGGACGCGGAGATGTTCCTTCAAATTTCTGGAAATTGAATTTCGAGGCAGAGGAGTCTGTGACGTAGACCAAAATTTTGGCCCTTGGTGGAGCTAGTCCGCGACGCGGACATGCTCCCTCCATGAGCAACTTTAAGGTGCCTTGGCAGCTTGTTTAGCCAAGGGTTGGGGTCCTCCTCGGGGGACCCTTATGGTGGTCCCGGGGAGTTGTACCCGAACGTTTTGACCCTAAAAACCATTTATTAAGACAATAGGGTCACCTCCACTGATTTTATACTCCAAACAACACATAAAACATGTACAACATACTAGAACACACCAACACGTAAAAGACTAGTTTCTGAACGTCTTGGTCGTCCCTTGACGTTTGACTTCCAAACACTCTAAAATTGACTAAAAATGTTATTCTTCATTATTTTAACAAGTTATTAATGCATAAAACCAATGTAAGGCTCTACTTTATCCTACTTCATTTGGAGGGGCTTTACAACCTATATGCAAATGTGATCTCTCTTAAGGCTCTCAAAATCTCCCCTCTCGAACATTCCCTACGATAGAAACAACTATCGCTAAGCATATAACTTAGTGGTGCAAAAACTATAGGTTCGTAGCCCTCAAATTCACCAAGTTACCTTTCTCAAGTCGTGGGCAGCAAGATTGAACATAATCAATAAATCAAGTAAATAATATATAAAGAGTATCAAGTTCGATACTTTAAGATCCAAATGTCAAGAACACTCATAGCATAGTTTTCCAAGAGATTCAACTACAAGGCTTGCCCAATATATACATCATGTCGAATACGCATGTAACGGCGACCCGAGAGCACCCCCTAGCCGTACATGCGTATTCGACCTCTCAGAGGTCTTATACAAGCCTTAGCATTCATTCATCGCTTATATCATAAAAATCACTAAGAATTTAAAACTTTTACTAAATAAAACCATAAGACTTGAAGAGTCATCAACATTTGAAAACATCAATACACAAGCGGAACTACTAAGTCTCTTTAGAAAATCTTAGACAAGAACTTCAAACGTACTAAGGGACACGGCCCTTTACAAATGAAATGAAATTTAAGTGTCTATTACAGTGACTAAGAAACTTCTAAACATAGTCCTCGAATCTTGAGGACATACCAAAGACTTGGAAGAGTGAAGCAATGCAGGCAACTCCAAGGCACAATCTCCTCCTAGTTACCACAACCTACACTTGTAGTAAAATAGAAGAAAGGGGGTTAGTACAACACACGTACTAAGTATGAGGATATGCAAAACATGCTAAAAAGGATATTGGTTCGAAAGTTATGCTTTCATGCCATTTTGATAAAATCTCATGAACATCAACATAATGGGCACCTAACAAGTCACAACCAACAATACAAACTCATATACTTCACAATACCTCATAAACATACAGAACCCATTTACCTTTACGTTCCTGCCTTGGAGCTCCACCTTAAATAACCCTTAAGCAATACCTTCTTGCAATATATAGGCAATGTCCCATACCATCACCCACACTAAGGCACCACCTTAAGGTCACACAAAGTGCACTTACCACGCATACCTCAACCTTCACCAACTAATCACATAAGACATATAAGCACATAAGCCATCAAGTCACTTCGTAAAGCTAGAACACTCATCAAATGTCATCCCATGACTCACCTAAGTAAGACATGATGAGGCAGCCCATATTACCACTCCATAACACATCCAAATGATCCTTAAGGGTACACAAGACAACCTCCATTCACATCTCAACATAAATCATTCATTCAACTTAATGCATTTAGACAACTTCATTCACTAATGACATAGGATCATCACATACATTCAATTCAGCATAAGCACTTACATTCAATTCATTATGACTCACTTCCACATTAGCATGCTCAAAGACCAACACTTTCATCAATTAGTCCAATCAGACTCATTCATTCATTCATCATTACTAAGACACATCAAGATCTCCCTTGAATTTCTACTTCTGCAATGTCTAAATGGTGTCACATTCCACCACCTATCCTAAGTAGTACACCCTTAAGAGACCCTAGTTCATTCATTCAATAATGTGGGGGAAGAGACTAAACCGACATAGACCATGGAGCTCGACATAGAATCCCGATAATACCCGTACCGGATGAGGAATCCCTACTTGCCTAAGGTAGGGTCATTCTTTTAGCCTTTACGTGGTAGAGACAACTAGCTAGTCCTATGTGGGCACATAGTTAAGGGATAGAAGGATTGCTTCTAAGTACCCACGTCTCAACTAACGAAGAGGCACCCATTTTAAGGGTTGCTACTAAATACTCACATCTCAACTCACGAAGAAGTATCCACCCATCTTCATATCCTCTCGGTGCTAGACATTACTCCCCCAAGGAGTTTGGAAATTCATTTCATTTAGGGATAAGGATTGCTACTAAGTACTCTCATCTCAACTCATGAAGGACCACCCATCCTAGCCCAACATTCATTTATTTAGGGATACAGGTTGCTACTAAGTACTCTCATCTCAACTCATGAAGGAGCACCCATCCTAGGCCAACATTCATTAAGAAAGCTCTTGGATTCAAATATGAGAAAACCTTTCATCTAGGAACCCCATTCATTTAGATGCAGTACTTTATGAGACTATCCTTACAATAGACCCAACTTTCATTCATTAGCATTAACTCCTTCATTATAAGTCATTCAAAGAAGACAACAACCAAACATAACACATAAAGTGTCTACACAAGGCCACCTTTTATTCTCTTAGGCCATACACAAATTCACATCAAACCACATTACCTTCACATAATCAGCATTACTCAAAACAACAATTATCCAACTTTGCCTATAAGGCCATGATTACAACATGCTTATAAAGTAAACACCTCCCCACTTTCAAAGGGGTCAAACCTCACAATTCTAACATCTACTGCATATATATATAATACTAGAATCAAATAATCTATTCACAACTTCATTATCATCATAAACCTTAGGTCATAATTGCCCATTCAAGGCCAACATCCAATATAACACAATTGACCATCAATTACTCATTTTTCAATATAGAACAATACATAAATCAATAGCCCATAACAATCTACACATTAATATCACATTATTAGCTCTTAATCAATAGACACATTTTAGACCCAAAATTAGGGTTTCAAGATATGCAAGGGTTCATGGATTTTTGGACCTTCAAACCATCAATATTAACGTAAAACATCCTTTGAAATACTCTCATGCAAGAACCTAAGCTTAGAATTGAAATTGGGGTTTTTAGTGTTTTTTAGAAACATTGAAATCACTTTGATTTGGCTCTTTGATTGAAAGGAGAATCAAAGATAAAATCCCCATATCTTTATGATTAATTTCCTAGGAATTTGAAGATAAATCAGTAGGAACTCATCCCCTAGCTTGAAGCTTCAAAGATATCTTCCAAGGAGTTCTTGAGAGAGTTTATTTGAGAGGGGAGGTTCAATTGGAATAATGAGGTCCAACACTAAAATATGTAGAATAACCATTTATAATAATTCCCCAAAGTACCCAAACTACCCCTCACTTAGTTGGACCTTTTGAAACAAGTCAAACTTGAGTTTTATTTTCGTAGATTTCATCGGGAAACAAGTTCGCGGCGCGGAGATGTTCCCACAAGTTTTTGGAAATTAAATTTTGAGACAGAGGAGTACGCGCCAAGTCTGCGACGCAGACCAAACTTTTGGCCCATGGTGGAGCTACTCCGCGACGCGGACATGCTCCCTCCATTAGCAACTTCAAGCTGCCTTGGCAACTTGTTTGGCCAAGGGTTGGGGTCCTCCTCGGGGACCCTTAGGGTGGTCCCGGGGAGTCGTACCAGAACGTTTTGAAACTAAAAAGATTTATTAAGACAGTCGGGTCACCTCCACTAATTTTAGACTCCAAACAACACATAAAAACATGTACAACATACTAGAACACACCAACACGTAAAAGACTAGTTTCCGAACGTCTTGGTCGTCCCTTGACGTTTGACTTCCAAACACTCTAAAAATGACTAAAAATGCTATTCTTCATTATTTGAACAGGTTATTAATGCATAAAACTCATATGAGGCTCTACTTTATCCTACTTCATTTTGAGGGCATTTACAGCCTATATGCAAATGTGATCTTTCTTAAGGCTCTCAAATCACAAAGGAGCACCAATCCTAGGCCAACATTCATTAAGGAAGCTCTTGGATTCAGAAATGAGAAAACCTTTCATCTAGGAACCCCATTCATTTAGAAGGAGTACTTTATGAGACTATCCTTACAATAGACCCAACTTTCATTCATTAGCATTAACTCCCATTCTTTTCATTCATTCTTACATTCTTTCATTCATTCTTCACTAGGTGTGTGCAGAGGTAAACATAGTCTACCTTAACCTCACCTTCATTATAATCCATTCAAAGAAGACAACAACCAAAAATAACACATAAAGTCTCTACACAAGGTCACCTTTCATTCTCTTAGGCCATACACAAATTCACATCATATAACATTACCTTCACATAATCAACATTACTCAAAATAACAATTATCCAACTTTGCCTATCAGGCCATGATTACAACATGCTTATAAAGTAAACACCTCCACTAATTTATTAAGAAATATTTATTAAGAAAGTAGGGTCACCTCCACTAATTTTAGACTCCAAACAACACATAAAAACATGTACAACATACTAGAACACACCAACACATAAAAACTAGTTTCTGAACGTCTTGGTTGTCCCTTGACGTTTGACTTCAAAACACTCTAAAATTGACTAAAAAGGGTATTCTTCATTATTTTAACAAGTTATTAATGCATAAAACCCATGTGAGGCTCTACTTTATCCAACTTCCTTTTGAGGGGATTTACAACCTATATGCAAATGTGATCTTTCTTAAGGCTCTCAAAATCTCCCCTCTCGAAAATTCCCTACGATAGAAACAACTATCGCTAAGTATATATCTTAGTGGTGCAAAAACTATAGGTTCGTAGCCCTCAGATTCACCAAGTTACCTTTCTCAAGTCGTGGGCAGCATAATTGAACATAATCAATAAATCACGTAAATAATATATAAAGAGTATCAAGTTCGATATTTAAAGATCAAAATGTCAAGAACACTCATAGCACAGTTTTCAAAGAGATTCAACAACAAGGCTTGCCCAATATATACATCATGTCGAATACGCATGTAACGGCGAACCGATAGCACCTCCTAGCCGTTACATGCGTATTCGACCTCTCGGAGGTCTTATATAAGACTTAACATTCATTCATCGCATATATCATAAAAACCACTAAGAATTTAAAACTTTTACTCAATAAAACCATAAGACTTCAAGAGTCATCAACATTTGAAAACATCAATACACAAACGGAACTACTAAGTCTCTTTAGCCAATCTTAGACAAGAACTTCAAATGTACTAAGGGACACGGCCCTTTACAAATGAAATGAAACTGAAGTGTCTATTACAATGACTAAGAAACTTCTAAACATAGTCCTCGAATCTTGAGGACATACCAGAGACTTGGAAGAGTGAAGCAATCCGAGCAACTCCAAAGCACATTCTCCTCCTAGTTACCACAACCTACACTTGTAGTAAAATAGAGGAAAGGGGGTTAGTACAAAACACGTACTAAGTATGAGGATATGCAAAACATTCTAAAAAGGACATTTGTTCGGAAGTTATGCTTTCATGCCATTTTGATAAAATCTCATGAACATCAACATAATGGGCACCCTACAAGTCACAACCAACAATACAAACTCATATACTTCACAATACCTCATAAACATACAGAACCCATTTACCTTTACGTTCTTGCCTTGGAGCTCCACCTTAATAACCCTTAAGCAATACCTTCTTGCAATATATAGGCAATGTCCCATACCATCACCCACACTAAGGCACCACCTTAAGGTCACACAAAGTGCACTTACCACGCATACCTCAACCTTCACCAACTAATCACATAAGACATATAAGCACATAAGCCAACACCTCACTTCATAAAGCTAGAACACTCATCAAATGTTATCCCAAGACTCACCTAAATAAGACATGATGAGGCAGCCCATACTACCTCTCCATACCACACCCAAGTGATCCTTAAGGCTACACAAGACAAGCTCCATTACATCATCAACATAGATCGTTGATTCAACTTAATGCATTTAATCAACTTCATTCACTAATGACATAGGATCATCACATAATTCAACATAAGCACTTACATTCAATTCATTATGACTCACTTTCACATTAGCATGCTCAAAGACCAAAGTTTTCATTAATTAGCCCAAAGAGACTCATTCATTCATTATCATTACTAAGACACACCAAGATCTCCCTTAAATATCTACTTGTGCAATGTCTAGATGATGTCCCATTCCACCACCTATCCTAAGTAGTACACCCTTAAGAGACCCTAGTTCATTCATTCATTAATGTGGGGGAAGAGCCTTAACCAATATAGACCATGGAGCTTGACATGCAATCCCGGTAATACCCTTACCGGATGAGGGATCCCTACTTGCCTAAGGTAGGGTCATTCTTTTAACCTTAACGTGGTAGAGACCACTAGCTAGTCCTATGAAGCCACATAGTTAAGGGATAGAATTCTCCTAAGTGGGGGAAATATGTGGTTAGATGATAAGGTCTTTAAGTGTGGTTGATGTTTATGAGTTAGGCTTGAAGGATGTTTTCATTACAAGAGATTTAGGGAATTAAAGAGTTGGGTAAAAATGGTTTTGGTAAGATTGATGGTATTTTCATTGAGATTTTTATGAGATGTTAAGGTTGACCTTAGTTGGGTTTACCCTTAAGTGGGGGATGATATGTTGAGTAGTGAAGTTCTTGAGAGGTGTTGATATCCTTACCTACTTCTATATGTGCTTACTCAATCCTAAAACAAAGAGTTCCTAGAAGCTTGGGTTATGTTTTGGAGTCTTATCTGAAAAAGAAGTTTTCCATGGTTTCCTTATGTCATGCATGTTTTAAATGAATTCTTGTTAAATGAGAAAATGAGTTTTCATGAATTTTATTCCTCATGTAATTATGCATCCATGATAAGTTGCTTAAATGTTGCATGAGTTGACTTATAAGCATGTTTAAAAGTGTTTTGATGATGTTGCCTAAAGTGCTTCTATGAGAAAGTTGCATAATGTGCATTTAGCATAAGTTGTCTATTTGCTTTATGAGGTGATAATGTGAGCATGCTTACTCGAGTTTTCGAGAAGGTTGTGTGATGTGCTTTGATGAGAAAATTGCATATTGTGTCCTTTGATG
This sequence comes from Solanum tuberosum, assembly GCF_000226075.1. Classification (NCBI taxonomy): domain Eukaryota; kingdom Viridiplantae; phylum Streptophyta; class Magnoliopsida; order Solanales; family Solanaceae; genus Solanum; species Solanum tuberosum. Next base: position 497,843 of record NW_006239152.1, on the reverse strand, counting down.
TTATGA
>NW_006239152.1:497562-497737 GCF_000226075.1 Solanum tuberosum | reverse complement strand
TTGGGGAACACTTAACTGTGCTTGAAGAGGATTGTGTCGGCGGTCACTTCTTGTCTCACTCAAGTGTGTCTAAGGTTATATTAGGTAGAGGTCCTATGGTGATGAAATGACATGTGTCATTCTAAAGTTAAGCATGGGTTGTATATGGATTTATGTTAAGTATATGTATGGTTGG
>NW_006239152.1:491435-496651 GCF_000226075.1 Solanum tuberosum | reverse complement strand
TAATGTAACGACTCGGAAAATGATAGGTTAAGCAAGAGCCTATGACTTTGTGTTGACTTTATAATGAGGTTCTATGAGGGGTTTATATGTAATTTCATTTTAATTGTGTAACTCCGACAATTTAAAATGAATAAGAAGAAGCTTGAAATTGGAAGTAGTCATTTTTTTGGAAAGAAATTCAGAATCTGGAAATTCGGCCAAGTGTGGAAATCAGTGAGTTTTTGGCCAACTTTGAGCGGTCATAACTCCTAGCTCAGGATGATCCAGGAGTAGTTCCAGTTATGTTTGGAAAGCCCTTGGAACGATCTTTCCAACGCCACTGAGTTTGCTCAATTCCGAGTTCGTATGAGCGAGTTATGCTCGTTGAAAGTTGGGCAGTTGGCAGGGAATCCGTCCGGAAAATTTAAGGGCATTTTGGTCTTTTCACAAATCTTTTCTTTTGAGGTTATATTGTTGTGTTAGGCTGTTTGTGGATCATTTTTGTTCCATTTTAAAAGAGTAAGAGTTAGGGTTCTTGAGAGTGAAGAAGAAGAAGAACTTGGAGCTAGGGCTTGGGTTGAAGACGTTTTCTTCATCAAATTTCTTGGGGAATCTTAGTAAAGGTATGGGAGTTCTTTATTTAGGGCTAGTTTTCGCCCTAGAGCCAAATCTCAAAATGGTTTTCAAGGTTTTCAAAGGTTATGAAAAACCCCAATTCTTCCTCAAACTCATGGGTTCTTGCATTAAATGGTTTCAAACAATCTATTATGATTATATTATGGTTTAATTGATGTTTTTAGGTGAAAAACTCCATGGACCCATGATCTCCTTAAATCTCTAAGTTTGGCTTATGAAGTGGGTTTTATGATAATGCTTGGGTATTGATGGAATTGTACTTAGATTGAATTGTATTATTGATTCCTATTGTTATCTATATCTATTGTTGGTGGATTGTTGGTGTATGGATGAGTTGAGAATTATGGCCTTGTAGGCAAGTCATGGGTAAATTCTCTTGTGATGTTAGAATTGTTGAGAATTGGATAATGGTGATTATGGCTTTGGAGAATGGTAAGTTGACCTACTTTCATGCTATATTGAAATTGTTCTTGTTTGGATTGATCCACTTATGGTGGAGGTGTGTACTTATTGAATGTGTATTGATTATGGCCTTGAAGGCATTATATGAGTGTTATTGTATTGTTATATTATTATATATGAATGAGGCTATATGTAAAGTCCTATATGAAGCTATATGTGAAGGTATGATGTGAATAAGTTTTATGTGAAGCTATATGTGAAGGAATGATGTGAATAAGTTTTATGTGAAGCTATATGTGAAGGAATGATGTGAATAAGTTTTATGTGAAGCTATATGTGAAGGAATGATGTGAATGAGTTTTATGTGAAGCTATATGTGAAGGAATGATGTGAATGAGTTTTATGTGAAGCTATATGTGAAGGAATGATGTGAATGAGTTTTATGTGAAGCTATATGTGAAGGAATGATGTGAATGAGTTTTATGTGAAGCTATATGTGAAGGAATGATGTGAATGAGTTTTATGTGAAGCTATATGTGAAGGAATGATGTGAATGAGTTTTATGTGAAGCTATATGTGAAGGAATGATGTGAATGAGTTTTATGTGAAGCTATATGTGAAGGAATGATGTGAATGAGTTTTATGTGAAGCTATATGTGAAGGAATGATGTGAATGAGTTTTATGTGAAGCTATATGTGAAGGAATGATGTGAATGAGTTTTATGTGAAGCTATATGTGAAGGAATGATGTGAATGAGTTTTATGTGAAGCTATATGTGAAGGAATGATGTGAATGAGTTTTATGTGAAGCTATATGTGAAGGAATGATGTGAATGAGTTTTATGTGAAGCTATATGTGAAGGAATGATGTGAATGAGTTTTATGTGAAGCTATATGTGAAGGAATGATGTGAATGAGTTTTATGTGAAGCTATATGTGAAGGAATGATGTGAATGAGTTTTATGTGAAGCTATATGTGAAGGAATGATGTGAATGAGTTTTATGTGAAGCTATATGTGAAGGAATGGTGTGAATGAGTTTTATGTGATCTTGTGATGATCCTATGTAAAGTGGATAGCATTGTGAGTTAAAGTATGATTTCTCATGATGTATATATGAAATGATGTTGGATTATGAAGTATCCTTAAATGAAAATGTTGTGACTTGGTTGGTAGACTAAAGTGTCCCTCCTTGTTACTTAAAGTCTTGAATGCATGAATGTGTGAAATGGGCAAAACTAAGAAATGGTGCCCTTTCATAAGTCTAGCTTTCCTAAGTAAATGTAAAACCATGAAATCGGTAGACCTAATGGTGGTAGCCCTTCTCATGTGTGAAATGATGAACCTTGGATCGGTAGGCCTAAGGCACCCTTCTAGGGGGATTTAATGAGCTATCCTTATGAACCTTGATTGGCCATGACTAAGAAATGGGGCCTTTCTTGGGAAGAGGTACTATGAGTTGGTTGAACTAGAAAAGGAACCTTCTCTAAGTACATATGTGATTGAATACTCTATGGGAAACAAGGCTAGCACCGAGTGGATGTGGTTAGGAAGGTGGCCTAGTTGAGTATGAGATTAGGCACAATGAACTTCCTTGGACATCCCCTAAACCATGTGCCTACATGGGTTGCTTACTAGTTCTACCTTTGGCAAGTAGAACAACCTCCACGGAGTAGGATAGACTCCGGATTCCATACCTAGCTAGTATGGTCTATGTCGGTTATGCCTATTCCCATTATGTGGGATGTGCACTCTAGTTATTGGATAGGTTCTACAACGTGTAGGTAGTAGTATGGGATGCTATCTACACATGGCACGAGTAGGCTTTGAAGATACTAAAGTGAGTTCCCTAAGTCTAACGACTATTATGTGAAAGTCCCCTTATGTGCTTGAATGTCTCCAAAATGGTTTCTTAAAGAATGTTGGTCTATTGATGTTATGTTGTAAATGAAATGTCCTTATCTAAGGTAATCTTGGGGAACACTTAAGTGTGCTTGAAGAGGATTGTGTGGGTGGTCACTTCTTGTCGCACTCAAGTGTGTCTTAAGGTTATATTAGGTAGAGGTCCTATGGTAATGAAATGACATGTGTTCTTTTAAAGTTAAGCATGGGTTGTATGTGGATTTATGTTGAGTATATGTATGGTTGGCTATGGTCTTATATGTTAATGTTGACTTGTATTATGTCTCTTATACTTGTAAAGGAAAGGTTTTATCAAATGATATGAAAGCATTTACTTCCTTGAAAATGTCCTTTTTGGCATGTTTTTGCATGGTCTCCATACTTAGTACTTAATTGTGCTAACCCCTTCCTTTCCCTTTTTGACTAAAGTGTAGGGATTTGGAGATGATGACATGTCATGGCTATTTGATAGGTTTCTAAGTGTTGAAGATGAAGACTTGGTGAGTCCTCATAGATTCGAGGACAATACCCAATATGTTCTTTTATGTCTTTTTAGTATTGTTTAAGTTGTGTACGGGATTAGTCCCGAATTTTGTACTCTAAAGTATTAGATGGTTTTGAGACATCATGTATAAAGTCTAGAAAGTCTTCCGCTTGCTATTTTTAATTAAATGTTTTCTTGGTAAAGAAAGTTTTAAATTCATTATGTTTTTAGTGTTATGCGATGAATGAATGCTAAGAGGCTTGTATTAGACCTCTTCGTGGTCGAGTACGCCGGTTACGACTAGGGGGTGCTCCCTGGTCGTGACAAACATGGTATCAAAGCATAAGTTTTCGGGATGGTCTTAGGTTGTCTCAAAACCACATCTAGTAGAGTCTTGTTCATAATGTGAAGCGCGCCACATTATGAATAGGAGGCTATTGGGTGCTAAGAAAGTTTCACTTCTTCATTGTTTTAGTCGTGCCATGGAGTTTCTCTCTATAATGTCTTCCCTTGTTCCGTATGTGATGGTCATTTGGGTGTTACCTTTGAGGAAGTTTTAATGTTGCAAGGGTTGAGGGAGAAAGAATGTTGGTTGTGATGCCAACTTTGACTTGGTGACTTAGTAGGTGTGAGGTGAAAGATTGTGGTGATGACTTTAGTATGAATGGGATTCCTTTGGTTATGTGTGTTGTTGGTAGTATCCGGCTTAGTCATGAGGAAGTTTTGTGATGTGTTGAAGGAATTTGTGAAATGTGTGGTGATTTAGAAATGCTAGGTGTAATGAGTATAAAAGCCTGTTGTTTTGATCCGACCTTAGGATGGAAGGAGGTGAATTTGAAAGAGCTAGTAAGAGTTTCTCCTAAGTGGGGGAAATATGTGGTTAGATGATAAGGTCTTTAAGTGTGGTTGATGTTTATGAGTTAGGCTTGAAGGATGTTTTCATTACAAGAGGTTTAGTGAATTAAAGAGTTGGGTAAGAATGGTTTTGGTAAGATTGATGGTATTTTCATTGAGATTTTTATGAGATGTTAAGGTTGACCTTAGTTGGGTTTACCCTTAAGTGGGGATGGTATGTTGAGTAGTGAAGTTGTTGAGAAGTGTTGATATCCTTACCTACTTCTATATGTGCTTACTCAAGCCTAAAACAAAGAGTTCCTAGAAGCTTGGGTTATGTTTTGGAGTCTTATATGAAAAAGAGTTTTCCATGGTTTCCTTATGTCATGCATGTTTTAAATGAATTCTTGTTAAATGAGAAAATGAGTTTTCATAAATTTATGTTCCTCATGTTGATGTGCATCTATAATGATTTGCCTAAATGTTGCATGAGTTGACTTATGAGCATGTTTAAAAGTGTTTTGATGATGTTGCCTAGAGTGCTTCTATGAGAAAGTTGCATGATGTGCATTTAGCATAATTTGTCTATTTGCTTTATGAGGTGATAATGTGAGCATGCTTACTCGAGTTTTGGAGAAGGTTGTGTGATGTGCTTTAATGAGAAAATTGCATATTTGTCCTTTGATGTTATGATGAGCATGAGATGATTTGGAGAAGGAAGTACCTCCAATGAAATGAAATGAGAAATGAGAAAAGGTAAAGATGATGCATAAGGAGTTAGTAGATGTTGTGCCTACTTTCTTGAATTGCATGAAGTTGTGTGGGACTTTCTATGTGGAGTTGATGTTTCCTCCTATATTTATACATTTGTATTAATGTCGTATGCATGTTGATGGACTGTTTACTTGAGTCGTTACACTTTATGTGTTTAAACTGTCATTCGAGGACGAATGTTCCCAAGTGGGGGATAATGTAACGAC
>NW_006239152.1:487263-491269 GCF_000226075.1 Solanum tuberosum | reverse complement strand
AAAGTTTAAGCATAAATTGGAAGTAGTCACTTTTGGAAAAAGTTCAGAACCTGGAAATTTGGTTAAGTGTGGGAAATCAGTGAGTTTTTTGGCCAACTTTGAGCAGTCATAACTCCTAGATCAGGATGATCCAGGAGTAGTTCCAGTTATTTTTGGAAAGCCCTTGGAACGATCTTTCCAACGTCACCGAGTTTGCTCGATTCCGAGTTCGTATGAGCGAGTTATGCCCTTTGAAAGTTGGGCAGTTAGCAAGGAGTCCGTCCGGAAATTTAAGGGCATTTTGGTCTTTTCACAAATCTTTTCTTTTGAGGTTATATTATTGTGTTAGGCTGATTGTGGATCATTTTTGTTCCATTTTAAAAGAGTAAGAGTTAGGGTTCTTGAGTGAAGAAGAGAAGAAGAGGGGAAGAAGAAGAAGTTGGAGCTAGGATTGAAGATTTTGAGTTCTTTCTTCTTCAATTCTCGTGGGTTTTCAACTTAGAGGTATGGAGATCCTTTATCCTTGATTATTCTTCCTTTCAACGAGCTCAATTCAAATGATTCAAAGTTCTTCCAAAAACACAAAAATCCTAATTTCGATTCTAAGCATGGGTTCTTGCATTAAATGATTTTTTTTGATGATTTACGTTATTAATGGTGTCTATTGATGGTTTTAAGAAAGAAATTTCCATGAACCAATATCTTGGCAAGTTTCCTAAAGTTGGCTTATGAAGTGGGTTTATTGTTTAGGATTGAATGATGATGGAAGTATGCTTGGATTGAGTTGAATAGTTGACTACTATTATTATCTATGCTTATCAATTGTGAATTGTTGGAGAGTTGAGGAATGGTGATTGTGGCTTGGGGAAAAGGGTAAGTGGACCTAACTTCCCTGTTAAGGTAGAGTTGATATAGAATTGTGATAGATTGATGTGTGATCCACTTATGGTGGAGGTGTTTACTTATCGAATGTATTGTGTTTTATGGTCCTTGGAGGGCATTATATGAGGAATTGAAGTGTTGACATGATATCATATATGTGAATGTGATGTAAAGGCAATCATGTTGTGAATATAAAGGTGTTCATGTGATCTCAAGGTGATCTTGTTTAAAGTGTTATTGTATTGTGATTGAAAGTGTGTCCTCTATTATTGTTCATATGTGATGATGATGAAATGTGAAGGATATTTATAATGTGATGTGTGGCTTGACTTGGTAGACTTAGGTGCCTCTTCTTGATACATTAGAAGCCTTGTTGAATATGAATCGATAGGATATGGCAGTCTTTTCGGATGTAAGTGACGAAACCTGCTTTTGTAGCTGGATAGTGTTTGGTATTTTGGGCATATCTCTTTCTCTAGAACGTAGTTTGCAGTGAATAAATATGATTTGGAAAGCTAACTCGTATACCTACAACTTTTATGTTTATGTAAAATTCTAATTTAACTGTTATGGATACGAAATATGGGACGCAACATAGGGCAAGTTCTGCCCAGATTCCGAGAATTGAAATCCTGCATGACCAGCGGCTAGTGTCTTGACTATATCTCTTTGTACAAAATATATTTTGCGGTGATCCTTGTTTGTTTGCAACCCTAAGAGATGTATCTACATCTTTCATGAAGGTTATAAAGCCTAGTTCTGCCATTTTCCTTTTCAAATCTAAGATGCAACATGAAGTACTAGGCTGGCCAGATTCACTGTTTTGGGTGCATAGTTGTATTTGTACATGCTAGGCTTACTTATGATGATGATCCTATTTTACGTCAACATTACTGAGCTAATAGAAGTTAAATAAGTTATGTAATTGTATTTCTAAGGTTGATATACTCGTGAACAAGTTGAGGTATGTGGGTTTGATTGTGGAAACCTTCCTTTCCACAAGTCCAACCATTTATCCTCTATTTCTACTTCAAGTTTATGGGTCCTTATGAACTCTTGAATTATGGAATTACTACTACACATCCTATTATGGTCTATTTTACATATTATCATGAAATGGAATTATTATGTGATGTTTATGGTTTTCATGCTTCCATGATCAAATTATGAAGGTTGATATATATGTATGTTGTTGGTGGGCTGATTTATATGGATTTTGGAATTGGTTGGACTTAGTACTCTTGAAAGACATGATTTTATCTACATGAACAATAGCCCACCATGTGTTTGATAAAATGCCCACTTATAGAATTCTTAGGAAATGGAAGGTCCAATGTACGTCCTATGAATCGGATGGTTATATAATTACTGAAATGATGATGAAATGGACACATGTATATGATTTTCTCTATATACGTGTTGTGAGTCGACCAAGCCTAGTACGGGGGGTAGTAGGCCCGTATAACCATATCGAGGGGTTGGTACCTTGGTTGCCTAGTACGGGGGGTAGTAGGCCCGTATAACCATATCGAGGGGTTGGTACCTTGGTTGCCTAGTACGGGGGGTAGTAGGCCCGTATAACCATATCGAGGGGTTGGTACCTTGGTTGCCTAGTACGGGGGGTAGTAGGCCCGTATAACCATATCGAGGGGTTGGTACCTTGGTTGCCTAGTACGGGGGGTAGTAGGCCCGTATAACCATATCGAGGGGTTGGTACCTTGGTTGCCTAGTACGGGGGGTAGTAGGCCCGTATAACCATATCGAGGGGTTGGTACCTTGGTTGCCTAGTACGGGGGGTAGTAGGCCCGTATAACCATATCGAGGGGTTGGTACCTTGGTTGCCTAGTACGGGGGGTAGTAGGCCCGTATAACCGTATCGAGGGGTTGGTACCTTGGTTGCCTAGTACGGGGGGTAGTAGGCCCGTATAACCATATCGAGGGGTTTGTACCTTGGTCCCTAGCTCGGGGGGTGGTAGGCCCGGGTAACCACATTGAGGGGTTTGTACCTCTTTCGCCTCTCCAAGGGGGTGGTAGGCCTTGGAAATACTATATTGATGGTCACTCACCACACTTGTGCTACGTCCCACTAAATATGACTTTTATGTAAGCGTCATTATATATATATCGTTTCATTAATGTGCTATCTAACGGGTATTACTATGCATTTTCCTACGATGTCCATCTATGGTAGCATTGCATTGCATCCCATATACTTAGTACATTCAAATGTACTAACGCATACTCTATGCCTACATGATGTCACCATGTAGGGACCGGAGCACCGCTTGACCATCCTCCTCCGCGTGGCTAATACGATTTCCTATCAAGGTTATTGGTGAGTCCTCCATTCCGGGGACGTTGCTCATGATCTTTTGCTATGTATAAGACTTTTCCTTTTAGTTATGTTTTGACTATGAGGGTGAGCCCGGTAGTTTGTCTTGGCCCCCGCTAAGTACTCATGTTTAGAGGTGGTGTTGGACAAGTTGTGTATTATGCTTGAGCTTGACTCATCTATGGTATTTTTGTATCATTCTTATTTTTGTTTCTCTTGCTCCCTTAGTCCCGATTCCCCCCTTAATTATGCTTATCGCTTATGGTCATTTTATTTGCTTCCGCGACCAAGGATGTGTAATGATACGCTATGAGGCTTGTTTGGGGTTCCTTCGGGTTCCCCATTCGCCGGTCACGTCTAGGCACTAGGCTTGGGTCGTGACAGGAACCTATCCATAAATTAACACTACCATACCTTTATTGGAAATCCTTCACGAAATTGAAGAGGAAAGTTGAGTTCTTGTGCCTTGGTATCCTAGTTCTTCTTCTTCTTCAATGGTGGTTTTTAGTGAGAGAATTTTTGGAGAGGGGAGCTTCTGATTTGGGTCTTGTGAGAATGAGTTAGTTTGCTTAGTTTAGGGGTCTTATTAAGTATTTATAGGTGTCTTAAATAATATTAAACAACCCTACTTATTTACTTAGTTAACCCTTAACCCCTCCCTTAATCCTTATTTCAAAAATTAAAGACACAAAATCTGGTGTGACCTACGAAACCCCCACCCACAGACCGTGGGTGGGGTCACGAGCCGTACTGGTAATTCATAATTTGTGACTGAAACTTGGGAAGAACAGGGGAGGTCCATCCTCGACCCAC
>NW_006239152.1:486254-487237 GCF_000226075.1 Solanum tuberosum | reverse complement strand
GACTCGGAAAAATGATAGGTTAAGCAAGAGCCTATGACTTTGTGTTGACTTTATAATGAGGTTCTATGAGGGGTTTTTATGTAATTTCATTTTAATTGTGTTACATCCGACAATTTAAAATGAATATGAAGAAGCTTGAAATTGGAAGTAGTCATTTTTGGGAAAAAATTTAGAATCTGGAAATTCGGCCAAGTGTGGAAATCAGTGAGTTTTTGGCCAACTTTGAGCAGTCATAACTCCTAGCTCAGGATGATCCAGGAGTAGTTCCAGTTATATTTGGAAAGCCCTTGGAACGATATTTCCAACGCCACCTAGTTTGCTCGATTCCGAGTTCGTATGAGCGAGTTATGCCCTTTGAAAGTTGGGCAGTTAGCAAGGAGTCCGTCCGGAAATTTAAGGGCATTTTGGTCTTTTCACAAATCTTTTCTTTTGAGGTTATATTATTGTGTTAGGCTGATTGTGGATCATTTTTGTTCCATTTTAAAAGAGTAAGAGTTAGGGTTCTTGAGTGAAGAAGAGAAGAAGAGGGGAAGAAGAAGAAGAAGAAGTTGGAGCTAGAGTTGAAGATTTTGAGTTCTTTCTTCTTCAATTTTCGTGGGTTTTCAACTTAGAGGTATGGGGATCCTTTATCCTTGATTATTCTTCCTTTCAAGGAGCTCAATTCAAATGATTCAAAGTTCTTCCAAAAACACAAGAATCCTAATTTCGATTCTAAGCATGGGTTCTTGTATTAAATGATTTTTTTTGATGATTTATGTTATTAATGGTGTCTATTGATGGTTTTAAGAAAGAAATTTCCAAGAACCCATGTCTTGGCAAGTTTCCAAAAGTTGGCTTATGAAGTGGGTTTATTATTTATGATTGAATGATGATGGAAGTATGCTTGGATTGAGTTGAACAGTTGACTTCTATTATTATCTATACTTATCTATTGTGAATTGTTGGAGAGTTGAGGAATAGTGATTGTGGCTTGGGAAAAAGGG
>NW_006239152.1:485000-486146 GCF_000226075.1 Solanum tuberosum | reverse complement strand
AATGTACCTTGAATCGGTAGGCTTATGGCACCCTTTCATGTGTTAAATAATGTACCTTGAATCGGTAGGCTTATGGCACCCTTTCATGTGTTAAATAATGTACCTTGAATCGGTAGGCTTATGGCACCCTTTCATGTGTTAAATAATGTACCTTGAATCGGTAGGCTTATGGCACCCTTTCATGTGTTAAATAATGTACCTTGAATCGGTAGGCTTATGGCACCCTTTCATGTGTTAAATAATGTACCTTGAATCGGTAGGCTTATGGCACCCTTTCATGTGTTAAATAATGTACCTTGAATCGGTAGGCTTATGGCACCCTTTCATGTGTTAAATAATGTACCTTGAATCGGTAGGCTTATGGCACCCTTTCATGTGTTAAATAATGTACCTTGAATCGGTAGGCTTATGGCACCCTTTCATGTGTTAAATAATGTACCTTGAATCGGTAGGCTTATGGCACCCTTTCATGTGTTAAATAATGTACCTTGAATCGGTAGGCTTATGGCACCCTTTCATGTGTTAAATAATGTACCTTGAATCGGTAGGCTTATGGCACCCTTTCATGTGTGATGATGTCAAAGTAATGAACTATTCTATGGGAATGTAGGCTAAGCACCGAGCGGATTTGGTTAGATGGAAACTCCCCCGACAGTTAGGCATGAGTTTCAATGATCGTCTACCTTATCCCATAAACTATGTGCCCGCATAGGAAGCTAGTGGATCCATTAAGCTATATATACCGGTCTTCCTTAGGCAAGTAGACCACCTCTTTTCGGTGTGGGGACTCATGACACCGGATTCCATGACAAGCTCTCATGGTCTATGTCGGTTAAATGCTTACTTCCCATCATGTGAGATTTCATTATGGTTTCTTGATAGGTTCTACAAAGTGTAGGTAGTAGTATGGGATGCTACCTATACATTGCACGAGTAGGCTTGGAGAGGGTCATAGTGAGTTTCTCTAAATCCTAATGTATGTGACATGAATGTGCCCTAAATGGTTTCTTAAAGAATGTTGGTCTATTGAAGTTATGTTGTAAATGAAATGTCCTTATCTAAGGTAATCTTGGGGAACACTTAAGTATGCTTGAAGAGGATTGTGTGGGCGGTCACTTCTTGTCTCACTCAAGTGTGTCTTAAGGT
>NW_006239152.1:471463-484912 GCF_000226075.1 Solanum tuberosum | reverse complement strand
AAATGACATGTGTCCTTCTAAAGTTAAGCATGGGTTGTATATGGATTTATGTTAAGTATATGTATGGTTGGCTATGGTCTTATATGTTAATGTTGACTTGTATTATGTCTCTTATACTTGTGAAGTGAAGGTTTTATCAAAATGATATGAAAGCATTTACTTTCTTGTAAATGTCCGTTGTGCATATTTTCTTGCATGGTCTCCATACTTAGTACTTAATTGTGCTAACCCCTTTCTTTCGCTTTTTGACTAAAGTGTAGGGATTTGGAGATAGTGATATGTCATGGCTACTTGATAGGTTTTTAAGAGTTGAAGATGAAGACTTGGTGAGTCCTCATAGATTCGAGGGCAATAACCAACATGTTCTTTTTTTTATGTCTCTCTAGTATTTGCTTAAGTTTTGAGTGGGCTTAGTCCCAATGTTATGTTCAAGTATTAGATGGTTTTGAGACATATTGTATAAAGTCTAGAAAGTCTTCCGCTTGCTATTTATTGAAAGTATCTTCGTGTGTGAAGAAAGTTTTTAATTCCTTATGGTTTAGGTGTCTATGCGATGAATGAATGTTAAGAGGCTTGTATTAGACCTCTTCGAGGTCGAGTACGCCGGTCCCGACTAGGGGGTGCTCCTGGGTCGTGAAAATCGGACCTCTGAACATCCAAATGAACAACAATCGCAACTATCTAAGGATGCACACTAGAAGTAGGCTCACTACTAGGCATCATCAATGGCATAAAGGAATCTGGTAGGGAAACATAGCCCTAAAGCATAGAGAGGTTTGTAGACTGGAGCTAAGTCACATCCACTCGCAAGGTAGCAAGCTCGCCACTCATGGTGTCCAGTGTGCCAGAATTACCCTCGGCCTTCTCATGTGCCTCTAATCTCACAGTGAGGTTGTCCAACCTCACACCAAGAACCTGAATCAACCACTCACACCTAGTCAGCATGTCCCTCAAAGGAGCCAAGGTATGATTAGTTTCCCTATCTATAATCCCGAGCATGTCCTTCTCAACTCTCACGACTTTAACATCCGCCGATCGGGCAAGACTTCACATCTAAAATATCAATGTCTGGGAGGACAACAAATAGAAGTATGGGTAGGTACATCAGAACCAACAATAACAGAAGAACTAGCAGAAACAAGAGTAGCATGAACTGAAGGCACGGTGGAAGAGGAGGATATACCTGCCTACTCCACAAAAAGAACAAGTGTGTTAGCCTTATATGCTAGAGTCTTTGGATAAACTACGGGCATAGTATCTGGTGGTGGTGGCTTCCTTTGTACTGCATCATCCCATAAATACTTAGTCTCAATCCTTTAGATGTCATTAGATGAGACCGGTGTGACGCGTTTATCAGATTTCGGCCAGAAAGGGAACTCCTGCTTTCTATCAAAGTTGAGTAATAAGAGAAGGAATCAAAGGGAGGTCTACTGTTGCCTAGATTTCATAAGCATCTCAACGACAATGATCAACCCAACATTGAGTTCAATACCCTCAATTATACACCCCACTAACACTGCTTTGGGCATCCTGAGAATGTACTCATTTAGAGATGGAATCAGAGTGCTACTCATGAATCTATACCAATATCGGCCGACCATATTCATATCTTTCTTTTGAATTGTCTTTCCTTTGTCTATCCATGGAGGAGAAGCATCTGCACTAAGTGGTGCCAACCATTCCTTGTGGGAATCCAATTGGAACTTCATTCGGAGCTGGAACCGGGTAAAAAAGTTATTTTTGGTCCAAGAACTTCACTGATTGCACTAGACTCACATGGCACTTTCTTACCATGTACTTCTACTTCCTCGGGTAACTATACCCTTTAAATTTTTAGGTATGGCATTGGCATAACATTGTAAAGTAAGTGGATTGATGATTCCACCAATTTAATAACAAGATTTGGTTATAAATTGTCACATTTAAACTAAAGTTTCAGAGAATTAAATAGTTAACAAGAAATCTAGGGGTGCGGAATTGGAAATTAATAACATATAGGGGTAATTGTGCTTCTCTATAGTGATGAACATTCAGGAATACGCTAGATCATCATCAATGACGCTAATCATCTTTCGATCTCAAAGTATTTTTTTCATATAATATCCTTTCAGTCTCATCTATATGCCAATCTAAACATTGCAATACCTAACTCTATTCTCTCTTTTGATGCAGAAATAGGGCAAATAGATCTGACCCATAACCTCTGTTTTCAACTGAGTGAAAGACATCAAATCTAAATTGCTAGTATTGGACTAATTACTCACTTTAATCAATCTCTCTCAAGCATCAACGGGATATCAAAAGTAGGAATTAAGCTTCCAACCTTAACCCATAAATTAACTGCTTGATAATTTGCTCAAATTCATGTATGAACAACAACAAAATAACGCCTAACACAATACCAACTATATTAAATCAAAACCCAACCCCATAATTGCACCCGTAGATCTTGGAGTTTAAGCCACCCATCACAAAAAGCAAAGAAAATATACCTTTCATGAAAGCAACCAAGGGTAGAATGAAATTCAACAATTACAAGCAAACCCACTTTGGTTCAACATTAATTTTTCAAATTCAAGAATAAAGTTTAAAAAAAACCCCAAAAAGTAGAAACTGTTCTTCATAAAGTAAAGTATATCTCTCTCACTCTCAAAATTAAGAATTCATTTCTTCAATTTTGAACTCTGGAATCCAAATTCCTTTTTCTCTCTCCTTTGGGCTATTTATATTTTCCCAAAATTTGGCCCAAAAACACAATGCGTGTCTCATCAGTGACATAAGTCTTGGTTGCCAAACTCGTACGACAAATTGCCAATCGACCTTCACCTCACATTTTCTTGTTGTAGGCTTTATGTGTTACCTCAATCGGTGAGCTCATTTGAGTCTGCCTTTTACTTTTGGTGTATTCGCCAAGTATCACCTTGGTTCGCCTTTCGAGCCTTAAACTTTACTCCTTGCATTATCACTCTCAGCAAAGATCGACAAGGTCACCTTTCTCGTTCAGCGAGTCATCTTTTCATTTGGAGTCTGCCGTCCTATCTAGATAGACACAAGTGTAGTGCACTTTCTCTTTAAGCAATATCGTGCTCACTAGGCAATTCATTTTTCTTGTTTGGTGATCATCAATGTGTAGTTTGTACGTCTATTTTGCATTTTTGGCCATTCTTTCAAACATTTATCCTTGACTTTTTCATTAGTCTTTAAAGCTACCGATCATCTAAATATTATAAGAATAGGACAAAATAAGGCATTAAGGACACTAATAATTGAGCTAAATTGACCTTAAATGCGTTCAAATCTACAACTCATAAAGTTCTTAGAATGTATCGAATATGTGGAAAAGGCATAAACATAAATGTGGTAACAAGACAAGTTTAAAAGATAATAATGCATGTCATAGTAAACCTATTAAAGCTTAACAGGATAAAAACAATAAATCATGTAACAAGGTCAACGAATCGTTTGAAAAGTTGTAAGAAAGTTTAAATCAAACCATTGAGGAAGTTATAAAAACCTTTGAAGAAAAACATAGTTCTTTTCTGAGATATTTACCATTAACTGACATAGACCATTTCAACTATAACATGGAATCTGATGTCTTTCCCACACCGAAAAGATATTTTTTACTTGCCAAGGAAAGGACCATACATTCTAGCTTAGGTGCATCCACTACCTATGTCTTTCTAAGACAAATATTACAGACGCACATAGTTAGGGACAATAAAATTGGTACTAGAGACTCGACAGTTACTAATACTGGAGCCTTCATGCCAAAGTACTCTCAGTACTAATTAAAGTTTCAACGGAAATATGCATAATCATAATCATATCATAATACTTGAAAAGGTAGGAATCTAGTAATACCAATCCATTCATAAACTTCAATCATAGAATAGCTCCTTTCAAATTCATGATTTCATAACTTGTTCATAAAGACACTTATATAAGCATCTAAACCATGATCATCTTTCATAGTGAGAAAATCTTTCATAAATCATTTTGATACCTTATCTAAAATTATCTTTTATTCATAAATTCCTTAATTTCATGACGAATGCATAATTTCATAGTCATGGTTCATAATAATAACATTGGCATATAGCATGGGCCTAGATGAAAATTAATTGAAAAGCATGTAATTTAATCAAATCATCCATAGTAAGTTCAAATATAGATCATTGAATCATAATTAATTGAACCCAAGAAGAATCATATGAAACCATAGAAAATTGGGTAGAATTCAAAGGTCATATTAAGTTTCTTTTGGAACTCAATGGATGGAAAGGATCCATTGATGAAGTTCCCACATACCTTGGCTAAACAAAGTCCTAAAGTGCAAGAGGACGAAACCTTGGAGCTTGAACTCCTAGCTTTTCCTTGGATTCTTGATAGAGAATTGGAGAAGCTGAACTTGAGATAATTTGAGGTTTTACGTGATTCGGGAGGGAATGGGTAGATTTAAAGAGTAAATGTAGTTATAGGACTTATTTATAGGGTAAACACGATATAGCATAGATGTAGAAAGGATAGGAACAAACCCAAATAACTCTGATAAAAAACCTGTCAAATAGTCTTTACGGATCGACCTACGAGCCGTATGACTTTCTTTGGTCCTAAAAACTTCATACGAACAATACTGGTTATCCATAGAACAAAGTAATGGGGTCCAATGTTCTCAACATTTTACATAGACCCTTCATATTGGTCATTAAAACTTTTATGGCTCGTAGGGCCGTCTCATAGAACCCAAAATCAAATATGAGATTTTACTAAGTCTGAATCACTTCTACAAACACTTCCTACAACTCGTATAACTTTTTACGGACCATCATACTTATCCGTAGGAACACAACTGGGACTTAACATTTTCTGAAATTCCAAGACCTCTTTTACAACCACTTTCTACGGACTATTGAACTTTCTAGGACCATAGACATGTCCGTAAAAACTCGCACTAGTTCAATTTTGCAACTTTTTCTTTCTATTTTGAGCATATTTACAATCCCTCTTGGAAACATTCATCCTCGAATGGGACTCTAGCTAGCATGAATAGAGTAGGGATATATATGTAACAACCCAAAATGGATGCAAATAACATAAAAATGCACTTAAACAAGCAGTAATCACCCCAAGCTAAATCATAACTCAAAAATCAAGTTTTGAAGAACACGCATGCATATGGAAACATGAAAATTACTAAAATGCGTAGTAAATATAAGAAACTAATACCTAAACCTAGAATCGGAGCATAAGGAAAGAGATGAGGATATTTCTACATCATATCGGCTTTTGCCTCACAAGTAGCATCCTCAACTAGTTTATTCCAACAAAGAATTTTCACGGAAGAAATTCTTTTATTCCTCAACTTCCAGACCTGGCTATACACAATTTCAACTAGAACCTCTTCATGCGATAGGCTTTCCACAATTCCAAAACTCTCCAATGGCATGATAGATATAGGATCACCGACACACTTTTTCAATAATGAAATATGGAATACCGGATGCACAAGTCTAATTCGTAGGCGACCTTGCCAAGACGTTTTAAAATCTTATATGGGCATACATAACACGGACTAAGCTTCCCCCTATTTTCAACTCTCATCGCACCCTTCAAATGTGAGATTTTCAAGTAAACCCAATAATCAACATCCAATCCAAGCTCTCGTCTTCTAACATCGGCATAAAAATTTTGTCGACATTGAGCCATTTTCAACCTTTTTCTAATAAGTCAAACCTTCTCCCTAGCCTGATGAACCAACTCGAGAGTATCAAATAAACCTTACAAATTTGAAACCAGCCAATAGGAGATCTAGACCTCCTACGGTAGAGGGCCTCAAAAGGAGCCATTTTAATACTTGAGAGATAATAATTATTGTAAGAAAACTTAATCAATGGCAAGTGATCATCCAAATTACCCTTAAAGTCAATCACACGTGCTCTCAGGACGTCTTCCAAAGTCTGAATTGTACTCTCCATTTGACCAGAGCATGAAAATTCTTTTTAAGCTTCACTTGAGTACAAAAACCTTTCAAAAATGACCTTCAAAATTGAGAAGTAAACTTAGTACCCCCTATTGGAGATGATGGATAAAGGAAATTATGCAACCACATTATTTCCCAAAAATAAAGCCTAGCATACTCTTTGGCTTAAAGTGAGGTCTTCACGACAAGAAAGTGAGTCAACATAGTCATCCGGTCCATAATAACTCAAATAGAATCAAATTGTCAGCTAGTACGAGGTAAACCCGTAATATAGTCCATATTTAAATCTTTCCTGTTCCAAGTAGGAATTCTAATGTATTAAGCTAAAACTCTCAGTTTTTTATGCTCAACCTTCACTTGTTGACAATTAGGACAGTTAGCCACATATTCAGAATATCTTTCTTCATCCCATTCCACTAATAGACCTCACATAAATCACTATACATCTTGGTAGCTCCGATACGAATAGAATATCGAGAAATGTGAGCTTTCACCAAAATCTAATGACTCAACTCATTAACATTCAGAACACACAACCGACCTTGACAATGAAGTACATAATTTTTCCCTTGGGAGAAAGCCTCATTGGTTTTTTTGGAAACCATTTTCTTCAACTCAACCATGGTCGGATCAGGACCTTGCTTAGCCTTTACGTCTGAAACAAGAGATGATTTTGAACCATTTTGAACAATGACATCATGATCTTGGATCTTGGATATATTAATATGCCAAATTACTACATTTTGCCTATATATTTACCCTATGTTTTAAGAGCATTCCTGATTCTAACTGATATGTTTTAGGTAAGTATTGCGATGTTTGCACACTAACATTCATGATTATCTACATGCACAGTTCTTAAATGAGTTACGCACATAACAAAAGCAAAGGAAACTAGGATAAAGAAAAACATGCCTGAAGAAAGGTTGGTGCGGCGCTCCAATGAAAAACTTCAAAGGCCAAACTTGGGTGCACTGGTAGTGTAGGGCTCCAACACTAGATGTGCCTAGATCCTTCCTAGCCCGATTAAGACACATTGTCCCCAACTATTCCAGCATAAATTTGGTCTTTTTAGGTTTTTAAAGGTGACTAGGAGTAGGAATTATTTTCCTAAACTCTATAAGTAGGTTGCTATGGTTATTTTGTGAATTACAACATAATTTTTCCCGGTGCAAGATCAAGGGATTAATAATTCATCCTAGGTTCAAAATATTTACTCGTTCTTTGATTTCGAATTTCATTTAAACAATTGTCTTTGAATTTTTGAATATTATGAGAGGCCAGAAGTCTTGGTTCTAGCGTTGTAGCTATGGGTAATTGTTGAACATCAGTTGTTATGAATTAATTTTGGTTATTGCTTAAATTACTTTAGCATTCTTAGTTTAATATTTCATGATTGGCCAACATTGAGATGAATATATTATCTATCCTTGAACTCGAGAGGCGAATAGCTAGATAGACAAAAGAATATAAAAACCTTGATCTTCTTCCATATCACTTGCTTAGATTCGAGTTTAGGATTAACAACCAGACAAACACCGGGCTTGGTGATGAAATATGATGAAATGTAAATGCTCACCAATTGAGTCTGTCAATACCTGCTAAATGATGTAGTAAGATAGTTAATTGGAGTAGGCGATTAGAGGTTGAGGGATCATGGAGATAAAATCAACCCTCTAAATTAGTAATTTAACAACCGTAATTAATTTATACATGATATGGGATACATGAAACCTTAAGCATGTTGCAACCCTGGAATTGTTCCTTAATTGTTTAAATCCCCAAAATTGAAGTTATCATTTTTCGTTATTTTTATAATTGAATTATTCACAATAGTAGTAGATAAAACACAAATTTCGTGAGAACATTTTATTTAAATTGTAGAATTAATATAAATTCATCATAAGTCATTAGGGTTCGATAATCCAGCTCTAAAAGAGTCATTTATTACTTTTACGACCATGTACACTTGTGTGTGCATTTGGGAACAACAATATTAAGTCTACTACTATATTGTTCAAATGTTAATGACTTGATCTTAGCTGTTCTATATTTCAGGCAATTATAGCACACTTCTGGCTCGAGGGAGAAAGTTGGTTTAACAAATCAACGAACCTAACAGATTTCTCCATCGATGAAAAAGGTTGGCAGCTCTAAATCCATGCCTGCAGTTAGAACTAGGTGTAAAGGAAAATCCTACAGAAAATAGCAAGGATAACATTGATAACGAATAGGGAGAGGTAGTGATAGTAATGGAGGAAAGACGAGTCCATGATGTGGATGTTGTGGGAGACCAAAAAGGTGAAGCAGAACCATTAGATCTGGTTTTGGGTCCTCCACCCAAACCAACGGTCATAGAAGCACCCAAATTAGAGCTTAAGTCTCTGTTGACACACCTAGGTATGCATATCTAGGCAACACCGAAACTTCACTTGTGATACTTTCTACAGAATTTTCTAAAAATGAGGTGATGTAGCATTGAATATTTGTAAGCGAAGGAAGAAAGCTATTTGGTGGAAGATGTCAAATATTAATGGGATTAGTAAGGTGTTGTCTATGCACAAAATCTATATGGAGGAAGAACACAAGCCAAGTGCACAACATCAATGTCGGTTAATTCCATTGATTAAAAAAGTTGTGAGAAAAGAAGTGATCATGTAGTTAGATGCCAAAATTTTGTACCCTATCTCTGATAGTAAATGGGTAAGTCTTGTGTAGTGTGTACCAAAGAAAGGTGGTATGAAAATGGTGAAGAATTAAAATAATGAGTTGATTCCCACAAGAACTATTACTGGATGTCAGATTTTCATGGATTTTTGGAAATTGAATAATGCTACGAGAAAGGATCACTATCCTATCCCATTCATTGATTAAATGCTTTACCATATAGCATTGTAGGAGTACTATTTCTTTTTAAATGGGTATTCCACATATAATCAAATTGCTATTACACCCGAGGATCAAGAAAAGATCACTTTCACATGTTCTTATGGCACATATGCTTCCAAACGTATACCTTTTGGACTTTGCAATGCTCCGAACACTTTCTAGATGTAACATCTCGAAAAGTAGTATGTTGAACTAGTGAGTTTTAGAGCTTTTCGTAAGAGTTTTGGAGTGTGGTATGAGGATTAAAAATCACAAAATTACTCCCGTTCTTATAATGGAGGTTTTAGGGGCTAAACGTCGAGGTACGAAACCCCTAGGACCAACCAAAGGGGTCCTTGAGGAGGACCCCAAAGCAGCCCTCTAAACTACCAAATTGTAGCCACCCACGATTGCCATCTACTGGCAGTGGATGGACCCATGCCTCGTGGGTTTGGTTCATGGGTCAAGGCCTACATCAGGCATGAAATGTTGATCCTCAGGTTCAACTAACAAAGGTGCAGCATGAGGCGTCAACCCACCCACGGTCCGCGGGTGGGTATCTGTAGGTGCAAGCAGTTTTCAACTTTTTAGTTTTAAGTTAGGTGCTTGGGAATTGATTAGTTAATTAATTAGAGGTTAAGGTAGGTCGGTTAGTTAGTTAATTATCCACCTATATAATTCTAATACGCCCCTAAATTAATTCATTTAGCTCATTCATCTTAGAACCCCCAAATTACTCTCAAGAAATTCCCTCTCTAGAACTGAAGAAGAAGAAAAAGAAGATAAGAGAAGAGGGCAGTGTTTCTCCATTGATTAAAGGTATGTGAAGCTTAATCATATATGGGTTCTTCCACTGATAGAGCCCCCATAGTTTCCCCACTTGTGAAATCAAAAACCCAATTCTAGCTAGGGTTGTGCTTGCATTGTGGGTAGGGTTTGGATGCGATTCCAATCTAGTGGATAACATCCAATTTTGATTGATGTACCTTTGTTTAATGAAATTATTATGAGTTCATGTGATTTCTATGGTAAACCCTAGTTTAAATTTGATGAATGTGATAATTGTGGGCTTATGCCATTAGAGGTGAAATTGAAGGTTCATGAGTAATCTTTTAAATCAATGTTATGAGTAGTAATTGATCAAGATTAGGAATACCTAGACATGAATTAAACTAGACTCTATACTACATGATTGATCTTGATTTGTAAAGATGAAATTGAACCTCTAAGGTGAAATGTGAGTAGAATCACCTAGTATCAAAGAATGTGATTGAATGTCTTGTAATCTAGGTTCATAATATGCTTCCATGATGTAGAGTCATTGAAAAGGAGGAGTCATAGTTATGAATGATGATCATTAGGGCTTAAGAGTGAAGCTAATAAGATTAACTTTAGATCCTAAGGCTTTGAGAGTAAAATCTACATGTGAATCCAAGGCCAATGAATAGGAGTGTCTTGAGAGACCTTTTCCTACTTAATTCACCTTATGAATCATAGATGGTATAAAGTGATAGAATCACTTAGGTCATGATGATATCCTTGTCTAAAGGTAGAATTCTAGACATAATACTAAGCGTGAATGTGGAATTAACATGAAAGACTTCTCACATAGTAATGGTTCTAAGGTTGAAGGACTTCTTCTAACTAATTGAACCTAAGGATAGAGAGCCTTTATACCTAGGTCATGGATGGTGATAGTTGCTCACACATGATCTAAATGAGGTATTAGCAAGGATTGGTTGTCAACAACATCTTTCCATAAACTTGAGTCAAAGTAGAGACTTAATGATTATCTTGTGGGATTTAGGCGTAGAATCGAGTGGATATTGAAATGAGATGGAGGTTCCCACCTAGTTGAGTTTTGGCTTTCATAGAGGTTCCCACCTAGTTTAGTTTAGGCTTCCCACATGGGATCTCTCACCTAGAAAAGTATGGATTTCCCGAAGTGTGTCTCGTGAGATGGAAGCCTCACCTAGTGGAGTTTGGGTTTCCAGTAGCAATTTCTATATCCCATAATTACATGCCCCATAGGAAAGTTAGCTGGTGGATCCGACTAAGAGAACAAACCAATCCTACCTTAGGCAAGTGGACCAACCCTTGATGGTGTGGGTAACACCATGAGAGATCATGTGATAGCTCATATGTTCTCATGTCTGTTAAGGCTTTATCCCAATTAAACAAGATAGGTAATGAACTAAGATTGTGTACAATGTAGCATCTCCTAGAGTTCAAACCTCATCGGCTAAGATTATGCATAAGGTTGCATCTCGTAGCAATCACACTTGGCGATTCGCTGAAGGGACGCACTCTGCCCTTTGTTCCAGTACACAAAGCCCTGAAGGAGCAGGATAAAAAAGGTGATGAAAGGAGCAGTTGGCACATCGCCTAATAGTTCCGAGAAGCAGTACTATGTTGCCCAATGAAATAGAACACAACAATGCTGAAGGCTAGTGATAGACGATGATGAACTACACCAAAGGGCGAATCACTGAGTTAATCGGCGATTTCGACTAACCTCGCTGAATGATCCGCCAACACTATTTTCTGAAGTCTATAAATACTAAACGTGTGATTAATTTTTAAGAGTCGAACATTAATTTAATTTCCAGAATATAATAGTACTTGTTGGGATATTTTCTATCAAATTTGGAGAGGGTTTTTGGGAGACTTGAAGAAACAAGGATTTCATCTTCTCCAAGTTGGAAGTGGGTCTTCTCCATTCTTCTTCCTTTGCTTAAATCAAGGTGTAATTCCTTATACTCATTTGATTTTAGTAGCATTTTAGGTGTATTTTGTTATTTCTTGATATCTGGCTAAAAACCCCCATTCTTGGGGTGTGATTTAGCAAATATGTGTTGATATTAGGATAGATGTGTTTTAATGGTGATTTTACCTAGTGGTTGTGGTTTAATTTAATGGGTTTGTAGTTGCAAATACAAAACCACCCGTGTGTTTTGGCTTGCCCGAGAGGGAAGTTGCGAAACAAAGACCGCTAGACTGATGGCCTAAGGAGTGGGTCGACATGAGGTTCAGCCCGAGAGGGTGAGCCCTAGTCCCATATCCTAACACTCAGCTTGAGAGAGTGAGAGGGGTAAGTCGTAGGCTGGTCTTCATGCGGCAAATGGGTGTCCGAGAGGAACACATTTGAAAGGAGGCAAGTTGCCCGAGAGGGAAAGTATTTCCATCTAAAGCTTATCCTAGACACTATTATCTTGCAAATTTCCTATCGAAAGCATGTACCCAACGATTTATCTCAACTTGTATTGCGGTCACACCTCAAGAACTTGTCCCCATAATTGATCTTCTTCTTATTTTTGTTGTGTTTACTCTTTGTGACAAAACCCCCAATCGATATTTGACACTTTCGTGTCACCCCCTCAATTTACAATGTTTTAATTCGTAAATCTCTTTAGCTACGACTAGTTTGAACTAAATTTTATTTTTCTACTAATTCTCAAAACCACTCCCTTGAGACATGACCCCAACTTTAGTTGGGTTACTATATTATCGACGATCGTAGACACTCGTACCGTAGGTTAGTGTCATTGGTCACAATAAGCATCAGTTGTGCTTGCATGTTGTTGAGTCTAGCAGGAAGAAGTCTGAGTATCCTGAGATATGGTAAAGACCAATATTGTCATGCCACTCCGGAAAAGAGCACGAGATATCACAATAAATGAAGGGGGGTCAAATCCTCCCAAGAATGTATAACAAGAACCTCCACCTGGAAATAAAGGCAAGGGCAAGAGGCCCATTTTTGACAGGCAGACTACTCCTCGAGGCCCTTATATTCTTTCATGGGCCCGGAGATTCTATGCAGCTGTGCAGACCCTTTTTGCGGATACACCCTTGGTAACTCCTAGTAGGTCTGGTACTGCTGTTGCTTCTGAGGCGACTCTGGGTACTGAGACCCAGGACAAGAGTGATGCACCGGGCATTGATACCCAGACAGATGGAGCGACTGTGTAGACATGACCCCTTCTTTAGCTCCCTCTCTGTCTTACTGTATGTCACTTTTGGATATTTTTGTTTGCATTTGAGGACAAATGTTTTATTTGTGGTTGGGTGAGGCGCACCTTTTGTGATTTTGTTACTCTCTGGTTTTGTTTATATATTGGGTTGTGAGCTGAAATTGTGTTTTATACACTGCATCTTGTGGATGTTTGAGCTTGTTGCACCATTATATTAATTTTAAAGGATTTTTGACCCATCCGAAAAATTTTGCCACCTCTTGTTTGTGTTGAATGTGGTTGTTCTTTTGTAAACTTGAGTATCAGTTTTGATCAATACCGGTAAGTTGAATAGTGATCATAATCGAACAAAAAAATGAATGTGCGGCTACGATGAGGCAAATTGAGGTTGCATAGACAATAGAAGTGTGGAGTCTTGTTTGACTTAAGTGTCGATGCCTTGTGTGATAAGCTTACCTGCAACCATGCATGACAACACCTAGAATTTGCCCTGTTGGTCCGGTTGATTAAGTAAGACTTTCTCTTGATATAATCGTAGGCTACTTCGAAGAGTATGAACCAATTTGACATATACCTCCTTTGTGACCTACCTTGTGAGCGTGTGATTCTCTCTTGAACACCCTTTGA
>NW_006239152.1:453603-470988 GCF_000226075.1 Solanum tuberosum | reverse complement strand
GCAAGCCTTGTTACGACCTTTGTGATCTTGAGAAAGTCAAAACAAATGTTGACTGGAATACAAGCAAACTTATGGGTGAAAGCATGCATTCTGTTCATCTTTGTAAGTGTGAGCGTTGTATCTGATTCCTGGACTTTCTCTTGATATAATCGTAGGCTACTTCGAAGAGTATGAACCAATTTGACATATACCTCCTTTGTGACCTACCTTGTGAGCGTGTGATTCTCTCTTGATTAACCTTTGAGCCTTACCCTTCATTGAAACAAACTAGATGAAAACTAGACCTTTCTTAATCCATAACCTATAATCCTCTTGAATTGTGGTTAATTGAATAGCCCACTTAGACAAAAAACCTAAGTTAGGGGTGTGGTGAAAAAGAAAAGGGAGAGTCAAGAAGTGCAAGGAAAGTTTCCTTTAACCCATGGTGTAGAGAAAAATTGAACCCTTCCATATTTAAAAAAAGAGAAAGAGAAAAAGAGAAAAAAAGAGAACGCTGTAGAATAAAGTACCGAAGAAATAGTGTTTTGAACAATCCATGGGAAGCGAATAATAGGATGACCTATGATGTACTAATAAAAATGATGAAGGAAAAAGAAAGGAAGTGTTGACAGAACCACATTTCATGAGGATAAAAGTCATTGAGCCTAAATGACCATAGCTTTGCACTCAGCCCCATTGCAAGCCTTGTTACGACCTTTGTGATCTTGAGAAAGTCAAAACAAATGTTGACTGGAATACAAGCAAACTTATGGGTGAAAGCATGCATTCTGTTCATCTTTGTAAGTGTGAGCGTTGTATCTGATTCCTGAACTTTAAATTGACTATACATTTGCGTGTAAAAATTGAATCATCATTTATGTGAAGGCATTCAAAGGCTTTTGTTAAGCTTGAACTTGCATTTGAAGCAAGTATTGCGAACTTGAGAATCTTTGGTAATGGTGTGTCACAACTTGAATCTTTGAATACACAATTAATCCTTGCAGAAGTAAATTGAGTCTTGTTGTGTATATTCATATTTAAGTCTTTTGTAGCACTATTTGAGACATCTTTGTTGAACTGCTGAAGTTGAGTTTTACTTGAGGACAAACAAAAATTTAAGTTGGGGGTGATGATGATTCCACAAATTGGAATCATTTAGGGCTATATTTTAATAGAAATTGGGTCCTCAAATGATTATTTTATCTTAATATCTGTTGAAAACTCTTCAATTTCAGGTATTTAAAGTTTGAAGGAAAGCATGGACACTACGTCGCAAAAAGGAACGAAAAAGATGAAAACAACGAAGAAATGAAGGCCTGAGGATCGCCGAGTATACTTGGCGAGTCGCCGAAGGGTCTTGCTTCGCCTTTTGTTCCAGTGTGCTGAGCCTTGAAGGAAAAAATCAAGTCGGCAAAACAAGTGAACAGTCGGTGCATCGCCGAGAAGTTCTACGAAGCAGTACCATGTCACCTAATGACCCAAAGCACGACGATCCTGAAGGCTGGTGCAAGATGGCGATGAACTACACCAAAGGGTGAATCGTCGAGTTGATCGGCGATTTCGACTCACGACGTCGAGTGATTCGCTCCAGTACAAATTTGTGAAAACTAGAAATACTAGTTAGAGTTGTAGTTTTAAGTGTCGAACAATTATTATAATTTCATATAGAATAGTACTTTTTGATATGTTTGCTCTAAGTTTGAGAGGGTTTTAAAGAGTTGAAGATCCAAAGAGTTTATTCTTCAAGATTTGGATTTTGGTCTCTTGGATTCTTCAATTTTGGCCTGTATCAAGACTTAAATCTTCATACCCAGTTGAATGCGATCTTAATTTGGTATAAATTTCTATCTCTTATACATTTGTGGCTAAAAACTCCAATTATTGGGGTGTGATTTAGCTAATATGGATGAAGATAAGTGGTGGGTATTGCTTGTTGATAGTTTAATCTGAGTTTAATTGTAATTTCGTTTAGTAGTTGTGGATGAATTTAATGAATTTGTAGTTGCAAATAAAAGTTTATTTATGTGTGTTCGGCTTTCGAGAGAGAGAGGTCGTAAAACTAAAACTACTAAATTGATTGCCGGTGGGAGTGGGTCGACATAAGGTTCCGCTCGAGAGAGTGAATCCTAGTCTCATTCCCACACTCAGCTCGAGAGAGTGAGTGGGTTAAGGCATAGGCTGGTCTTCATGCGAAAAATGGGTGTCCGAGAGGAACGCATTTGCAACAGGGTAAGTTGCTCGAGAGAGAGCTTATCCCCTTTTAAGTTTAGCCTAGTAACAATTATTCTATGAATCTTCTATAGAAAGCATGTACCCAATAATCTAGCTTAACCCGTATTCCCGTCATATCCCAAGGATCCCCTCTCATTACTTAGAAATCCTTGTTTAATTTGTTGTATTTACCTTACTTGTGACAAAACCCCCTATTGTTAATTGACACTCTTGTGTTCCCCTTTAATTTACAATGTTTCTAATCGTTAATGTCTTTAGCTAGGAATAGGTAGAACTAAATTTTGTTTTTCTATTAATTCTCAAAACCACTCCCTTGGGAGGATCCCAACACTTGGTTGGGTTACTAAACTATTGTACGATCGTAGACACTTGCATCGGAAGTTGTGTCTTGATTACGCAAACATCATCAAACTCTTTTGATTTATGAAATGCTCTGTTTTTAATCCTTTCAGTTTAAATTATCTTGGATGATGTATGCTAAGTAGCTTGTGTAGGGCCTCTCGGGGTTCTATACACCATGTGACTCCTAAGGTGTACTATGGGTAGTGACAAACTTGGTATTCAAAGCACAAGGTTTAGAAAGGTCCTACGATGTCTCATAAGCAACACCTAGTAGAGTCTTGTTCATAAGTGTAAAGTGTGCCACATTTATGAATAGGAGGCTATAAGAATTTTAGAAAATTCCACTTTTTATAATTCTAAAGTCATGCGATAGAGTGTAACTCTATATGTATCTCTTCTAATCCTTATCTGATGCTTTTCAAGATAAGGCCCCTGGAAGAGCATACATTAGGAGTAATGTGAATGAGAATGGGGAACAAGAAGCTCCACAAGCTCCTGTAGAAGCTTCTCAAGAAGCTCCTTAAATTCTGGCCGACCCTTTGGCCTAACATGTGACCAATGTGGAATTTACGGCTGGTTTTCAACTGTTGGCTCAACCCAATATAGATTTTATTGTCCCCATGAACCCAATATTGGTAAAGCGGCAACTAGAGTGAGAGACTTCACTATGATAAATCCCCCGGAGTTCTGTGGTTCCACGGTTAAGGAGGATCCTCAAGAGTTCATCGATAAGGTATACAAGGTGTTGAGTGTTGATGATAATTGAGGTGACACATGGGGAAAAGGCAGAAATGGTCGCTTATCAACTTAAGGGTGTTGCTCAAATTTGGTTCAACCAATGGAAGGAAGAGAGGGTGGTTGATGCGGGTCCTCTTCATTGGGAAAAGTTTACGACTACTTTCCTTTATAAGTTCTTTCCTGATATGAGGTAGGCAAAGGTACTAGAATTCAGCAACCTTCGCCAAGGAAATATGTGTGTGAAGGAGTATGCCTTAAAGTTAATGCAATTATGTAGATATGCTCCTACTATAGTTGCCGACCCTAGGGCAAGGATGAGCAAGTTTATTTCTGTAGTGTCTATGATGGTGGTTAAAAAATGGTTCACCGCGATGCTCATCAATGAAATGGACATTTCTCATCTAATGGTGCATGCTAAACAAATTGAAGAGGAGAAACTTAAGGAATGATCTAGAGACCCAAAAAAGGCAAAGACCGGTGATGATGACTTTTCACATTCAAGGTCCGATGGACATAGTCGTTCTAAGTTATGACAAAGCTTTTTCGGTCAAGGTTCTTCCAATGTTCCAGCTCCTAAATTCGACAAGGAAAAGGTGTATAACCCTAAGCCTGAAGGAGGAAATGGTGGTGTAAATGGATCTTTGTTCCCCACATGCCAAAATTGTGGAAAGAGCAACATGGAAAAAATTCTTGATGGGTACGGATAATTTCTTTGGTGTTCGTAAAAGTGGTCACTGTTTGAGGGATTGTCCATGTAGGAATGACAAGGGCAAGGATGGTAGGCAAGCTCTGCCTAGTGGTTCGGGGGCAACTGCTCAAGAGCAAAACCGATTCAATGCACTTCAAACACATCAAGAGCAGGAGGGTTCCCGCGATGTAGCTACTAGTATTTTGAAAGTTTTTCATCTTGATGTTCATACTTTTCTTGATCTCGTTTCTACCTTGTCTTTAGTGACGCCCTATGTGGCTATGAGGTTTGATGTTTTTCCGAATGTGTTTATAGACCTTTTTCTCTCTCTACACCTATTGGTGAATAAATTGTCGCAAAGAGAGTCTATAGAGATTGTCTCGTCTACTTATCCCATAGAGTCACTAATGTTGATCTAGTATAGCTTGATATGTTGGATTTTTATGTTATTCTCGGTATGAGTTCGCTCCATTCGTATTTTCCTTCTATTTATTGTAGAACCTGGGTGGTCAAGTTTTAGTTTCCTAATGAGCCCATCCTAGAGTGGAAAGGGGGAAATTGAATGCCTGAGAGCTAGTTTGTTTCTTGTCTTAAGTCTAGAAGAATAATATCTAAGGGTTAATTATATCATCTTCTTCAGGTTAGTAATACAGATCATGAAACCCCTACTGTTGATCAACCCCCATTGTAAATGAGTTTCTAGAAGTTTTCCCGATGATCTAACAGTGTCCCTCTCAAAAACGAAATAAACTTCGGTATCAACCTTTCATAAGTCTAGGAAGTTGACTCATTTTAGGCTTGATAATTACATTTTAATGTCCTCATTTTCCTAACTTATGATCTTAATTGATGCTTATGTGTTGATTTGTAATTATGAAGAAAAAAGAGCAAGGGAAGAACAATAAGGGGCCAAAGAGAAAATAAAAACAAAGCTAAAGATCGCCAAACCCATTCGGCGGTTTGTCGAGTAGCATCTTAGCTCGGCCAATGTTCCAGTGCGCCAGGTTTTGAACCAAGAAAATTAAGCTATAGAACGTCTCTTTTTGCGAGTCGCCGATTGGATTGGCAAAGGAGTCCCAGTCCGCCGAAAGTTACAAGACCACTAGTGAAGATGCATAGACAAAAGGCGATTAGAAAGGATAGGAGGCGCATCACCGACTAGGTCGGAGAACCCAACCTGGATCGGCTAAAATTACAACACAAAAGTGGTGAGACTACAAGATAAAAAGGCGATGGATAGAGGCGTTTGGTAAGTAGCTGACCTGTTTGGTGACACGCGACCTATACCACCGAATGACCTCGAAGGCCAAAATCTTACAGTGTATAAATTGATTTTTAAAATGAGATCAGGGCATCCTATCGTTGTTAGACTTAAATCCTTTAACTAAATCATTGTTTTTTCTTAGTTTTGAAGAATTTTGTAAGTAGATTTTCATCTAGTTTGAAATTGAAGATAAATTAGATCATTGTAAAGATTCAGATATCACTACCTAGCTCATGTAAAACGTAAGTGGTATTAATTTGTTACTTTTTATGATGTGTTGCTAAAAACCCAGTCTTGGGGGTGTGATTATGTGATTAATTGCCTTAATTAGCTTATGAGTATTAGTAATTACTAATTTAATTACTGTTTTTAAGAGGGTTTTCTTGGTAATTGTGGTTTAATTTATGAATTGTAGTTGAAGAATGCAATTCTACTTTAGTATTTTATGCTTGTTTAAGACAAAAGGTTTTAGAATTAAGGTTATCAATTGGTAATTGTAGTGATTGGGTTGTTGTAGGTTCAGCTCGAGAGAGTGAATCTTAATCTGATTCTACCTACCTAGCTCGAGAGAGTAGGTAAATTGAGGTTTTGGGTTGTTCATAGTATGATGCTTATTGAGGTTCGAGAAAACGCACTTGATTCGTGATTGTTGATCGAGAGATGGCTATTACAACTGAAGCCTATTCTACCCACTTAGATTCAATAACTTTTAGTAATTATAAATCACCCGCATAGCGAACTTTGCAATTAATCGATCACATCCCCAAGTATCCCTATCTACTTGAATACTCCTATGTTTCTCTTAGTTGTTAATTGGGAAATCTTATTCCCCCATTTGGCACTTGTTGTCATCCCCTTAGATTTCATTGAATGATTTTGATAATTTCCATTCCTAGAACCGTTTAGAACATGTCTCTCATTTTGTAACTTAATTCTCTATCGTATCACTCCATGTGGGATCAACCCCAACTCTTTGTTGGATTTATACTAGATTGTTATCGCCCACACTTAGTATTGTATGAATTATAGTTGAGACTTATCAAAAATAGCGCCGCTGCCGGGGAGTGGTGTTTAGAATTCTCTTATTGAAGTATATATATGTAATCTATTCTTGTTTGTAGTTGAATCGACTTACTTTACTTTGAATTTGTGGTTATCTGTTTATGAGCAGGTGGCAAGATAAGTGTTAACGGAAGAACTGTAAACCAACTTGGCCACCAAGAGGATGTTGGCAAGTTGAAAAATTCCAATGAAGCTCAGTTGGGTAGCGTAGGTGCTATTGGCTTACCTCCCATCGTAGGATATGTTGCATTCCATGTGACAAGCACGATGCTACAACTATTGCAAATGATAGGTGTATTCGGATGGCTGGATCGTGAGGATCCTTATTAACATATTCGAAGCATTGTGGACGTATGTGGTCCATTCTCACTCAAAAATCAGTCCGGCTTCGGTTTTTTCCTTTTTCTTTGATGGGGGAAGAGACAATGTGGTTATCGGATATGTCGAGGAACTTCATTGCATCTTGGGAAGAACTTACCGAGGCATTCTACATAAGATTCTTCCTACCCTCGAAAATGGAAAAGTTGCGGGACAATATTCAGAACTTCAAGCGAGTAGATGGGAAACCGATTCGTGAAACATGGTTGAGATTTCAGAAGCT
Source organism: Solanum tuberosum (assembly GCF_000226075.1). Lineage (NCBI taxonomy): Eukaryota > Viridiplantae > Streptophyta > Magnoliopsida > Solanales > Solanaceae > Solanum > Solanum tuberosum. The sequence continues at coordinate 464,082 of NW_006239152.1, read as the reverse complement.
TCTGCTACAGTGTCCAACTCAAGGGCTTCCGGGTAATGTGATACTTCAATATTTTTATCGGATTTTAGACTCATTGAACAAATGAGTGGTTGACCATCTTGTCCGAGGAGGAATAATGCTACAACCATTTGAAGTGACATCCTCCCTTCTTAACAAAATGACGAAGATTAACCAGGATTGGTATACTCTAGAGGACCAAGTGTCTCTATTGAATTTCAGGATGACAAAGGAAAAAAACGATAAGGAGAAAGAGTAGAATGAGATTATTAGCGAGATGATATCCCAACTAGAGTTGTTGAGAAAATAGGTGCTAGAGCGTGTTGATGAAAATAAAGAGGTACAAAGAGTGTCTACACTCGAGGAGGGTTCTTGCCCGAGTTATGTAAAGTTTGGTGGGATTTATGGTTGGAACACATTTATTAAAGAAGAGCGGAGAGGATACAATCAAGATTGGTCTGACCAAAATTACATACGGAAGAGAGAAGATAATCATGAGGAGTATTACATGCAAACAAGTTAGAGCCCAAAATCTAAGGGTAATTCAAGAAGTTTTCGAGTGGATAAATTGTTATCGCGTATCCTAGATAATGTTGAAGGATCTGATGACATGCTTAAGGAAATGAAAGTTGATTTCACATCATTGAAAAATTCAACAAGTTCCTATCCATGTTCAAGACACTTTCTATAAACCTTCATATAGTGGAAACGTTATTGGAGATGCCGGGATATGCAAAATTCATGAAGGATCTGGTCACTAAGAAAAGAAGCATGGACTTCGAACCGATTGAAGTTTCTCATAATTATAGTGCCTTTATGACCAGCAATGTGATCACAAAGAAAGAGGATCCGGGGAAATTTACTATCCCATGTACCATTGGCATGCTTCAATTTGCCAAAGTAGTGTGTGACTTGGGGGCGAGTATAAACTTGATGCCATACTCCATCTTCAAGCAACTTGAGCTGGGTGAATCAAAATCCACGACAATGCAGATTCTTTTGGCGGATCGGCCTATCAAACAACCCATTGGGATACTTTATAATATATTGGTGAAAGTTGATAGATTTATCTTTCCAGATGACTTTGTTATTTTGGATTGTGAGATTGATGCGGAAGTACCTATTATTTGGGTAGACCCTTTTTGGCAACCGGAAGAGCTCTAGTGGATGTTGAAAGTGGTGAGTTAAAGTTTCGGGTAAATGAAGATGAGGTTACCTTCAATGTGTGCAAATCAATGAAGCAACCTAGTGACATTGATGTAGTTTCAACAATTGATGTGATTAATGAAGTTGTGGATAGTGTGAGACAAATTATGTGTGTGGGTGAACCTCTTGCGGCTGTCCTTTCGAATTATGATGAGACTAAAGTTCTAGGGTATGATGAAATGGTGGCTACTCTATTGGTCCTAGGTTTTCATGCCAGAAACCAAGTGAATCTTGATATTGATTTCAAAAATCAAGGGAGTGATAAACACTCAACTACACCTCATATAATACTAGGTGTAGGCGATCACAATCTAGTATAAACCCAACAAAAAGTTGGGGTTGATCCCACGGGGAGTGATACAAATTAGAATTCAGTTACATAGTTATAAACATGTTCTAATCAATTGTAGGAATAGAAATTATCGAAATCATTGAATTAAATCAAAGGGGTTGACAACAAGTGTCAAATGGGGGGTTAAGGTTTGACAATTATCAACTAAGAAAAATAGAGGAGTAATTAAGTAGACAAGGGATACTTTGGGATGTGATAGATTAAAGGCTAATTTTGCTATATGGGTAATTGTAATTTACTAACAATTGCTAAATCTTAGTGGGTAGGCTAGACTATAGTGATATAGCTTTCTCTCAAACAACTATTACGATTGAAGCGAGTTCTCTCGAACCTCGATAAGCAGCCTAATACCTTAATTTGTCTACTTTATCGAGCTAGATAGGTAGGATCGAATTAAGATTCACTCTCCCGAGATGAACCCCACAACAACCCAATAACTAAAATCATCAATCGATAACCTTAGTTCTAAAACCTTTTTCTCAAGCAAGCTCTCAACACTAAGTTAGAACTGCATTTGCAGCTACAATTCATGGGTTAATACACAACTATCAATTAAACCAACTTCAAATCAACATTTAAATCAGTAAAAACAATACTAATAAGCTAATTAGAGCAAATAATCACATGATAACAACCCTAAGAATGGGGGTTTTGCCATACATCATAAAAAGGAAGAAATCAATACCAATTACATTCTCCATAATTTGGGTATTGCAATCCACGTCTTTATAGTAATCCAAAATGCTCAATATAGAAAACCCAAGTAAAAATATACTAGAAATCTCCTTAAAATAAGTGAAACAAAGTCTCCAACGAAAGTTCAAAGTTCTACAACAGAGAAATTATTTAAGAAGATGATTGGATTACTTTTTCTGCTTTTTGAAATTCAATTTATACATTCTCAAATTAGATCACTAGGCGAGGTTAGTCGAGCATCGCAGACCAAGTCGGCAATGTGCCAATGGCTCCACTCCATTGCCTATTTTCCTTGGCTCTTTAACCTCAGAGTTTTGTGACATTAAGCTATCAGGATTGAGGTCTTCGATCCATTCAGCGGTCCGGCGACTGTCTATGTCCATCACCAAGTTGGTTTTTTTCCCAAGGCTGGCACGCTGGAAATTTTGGCGAGCTGAAGAGACCTTCGGCGGTCTATTGAGTTGTCTTGGCTACCATGAATGCCTTCCTGCAACTTCTTCAGCTTTTTTCGCTATTTTTTACCCGGTAATGTCCTTGCCTTGCTTCTTTGCCTTCATTGCTACAAATCAGCAAGTTAACAGCAATTTAGAGCATAAATTAGGCATTGAGGACAATAAAACTATGAAAACAAAGTCCTAATGAGTCAAAATCTTAGACTCATGAGAGAGTCCCCCTGCCAAACCGTCTACGGAAGAACCTCCAAAGCTTGAGTTAAAAGCGCTTCCATCTGATCTTCAGTATGTATTTTTGGGAGCAAACAATACGTTACCCTTCATCAATGCAGCTGACCGGCTTGAATGGAAAGTGAAATTACTTGTGGTGGTGTTAAAGTGATACATCAATGCTATAGGTTGGACAATTGTTGATATTGTAGGTAATACCCCGGGGATTTGCACTCATAAAATCCAATTGGATAGGAAATGTAAACTGATTGTTGAGCATCAAAGACGGCTAAATTCGCCTATGCAAGAGGTTGTAATGAAACAAATTAATAAGTGGTTTGATGCATGTGTAGTATATGTGATTGCGGATGACAAATGGGTGAGTCACGTGCAATGTGTACCAAAGAAAGGACGGATCACGGTAGTTCCAAATGAAAAAAGTTAACTTGTCCCTATGAGACTGGTTACTGGTTGGCGGGTATGCATGGATTACCGGAAGTTAAATGCATGGACCGAGAAAGATTATTTCCCAGTTTCATTTATGGACCAAATGTTTGATAGGCTTGCGGGGCGTGGGTAGTATTGCTTTTTGGATGGTTATTTTAGATACAACCAGATTTCCATTGCACCAGAAGACCAAGAAAAGACTACTTTCACATGTCCATATGGGACATTTGCTTTCAAAGAGATGCCTTTTGGGTTATGAAATCCCCCGGCGACATTACAACGATGCATGCTCTCTAATTTCTCAGATATGGTGGAAGACTCAATGGAACTATTTATGGATGATTTCTTAGTCGTTGGTGATTAATTTGAATATTGTCTCAAACATCTTAGGCAAGTGCTACAAATATGTGTAGAAACCAACCTAGTTCTAAATCGGTAGAAATGTCATTTCATGGTAAAAAAGAGAATTGTCTTGGGGCATAAAATTTCATGAGAAGGCATGCAAGTGGATCAAGCTAAAGTAGAAGTCATTGACAAACTTCCCCCTCCTATCTCGGTAAAGGTTATCCGGAGTTTTCTATGTTGTGCGGGCTTCAGTACGAGATTCATAAAGGATTTTTTCCAAAATAGCATACCCTCTTTGCAAATTTTTAGAAAAGTAGTCGATTTTCAATTTCGATTATGCTTGTATAAAGGAATTTTTGTGCTTGAAAGAAAAGTTGGTGTCAGCCCCAATTATTATTCCCGCCGATTGGGGTATTATGTTTGAACTCATATGTGATGCTAGTAGGTTTTCATTAGGAGTTGTCCTTGGCCAACAAAAAGGGAAATTGTTTCACGCAATTTATTCTTCAAGTAATACAAATAATTTGTCGCAAAAGAACTACACTGTCACGGAAAAAGAATTATTGGCAGTAGTGTATGCGTTTGAAAAATTCAGAGCATACCTTTGGGAACCAAAGTGGTGGTGGATACAGATCATGTAACCATTAGCTATTTGATTGCTAAGAAGGATGTAAAACCAAGGTTGATTAGGTGGGTCTTGTTGTTGAAAGAGTTTGATTTTGAAGTAAAAGATCGAAAGGGGTGTAAAAATCAAGTGGCAGATCATTTGTCGCAGTTTGAAACCAATATGATTGATCCCAAAGAGAGAGACATAGTGGCTTAATTTCAAGATGAAACAGTGATGTGGGTAACACAAAGCAACACTCGTAGGTATGCTGATCTTGCAAACTTTGTAGTGTATGTCATAATACCCGAATGTTTGAATTTCTACCAACAATAACGGTTCATGTTCTATGTAAAGAAATATTTCTGGGACGAATCGTATCTATCAGAGAATGTGTAGACCATATAATTCGTTGATGTGTACTGGAAGAGGAAGTCAATAAAATTCTTAATGTATGTCGCGCTTCACCTGTTGGTGGACATCATAGCGGGGTGCGGACAACAACAAAAGTGCTTCAAAATAGCTACTATTTGCCATCACTATATCAAGACATGCATAACTTTGTGGAAAACTACATACCTTGCCAAAAGCAAGGGGGGGGGGGGGCCTCAAGAAAGCATGAATAACCTCTTAAACCCATCCTAGAAGTTGAATTGTTTTATGTTTGGGAATAGATTTCATGGGTTCGTTTGTGTGCTCATTTGGAAATAAGTACATATTGGTGGTGGTTGATTATGTTTTTTTTAATGGGTGTAAGTTGTGGCATTACCCAACAATCAGGGTAAGAGTGTTGTGCTCTTAAAGTGATATATTTTTGCACTATTTGGTACCCCGCAGTTTATCACCAGTGATGGAGGGTTTCTTTTTTGCAACTGGATATTTGCCCTACTGTTGAGAAAATACGGGGTAAAGCATAATGTTGCAATGCCATATCATCCACAATCAAGTGGCCAAGTTGAGGTTTCAAACCAAGAGATTAAAAGTATTTTGGCCAAAACCATGAATGCACATCAAACGGATTGGTCTCGATAGTTGGACGTGCTTTTTGGGCGTATCGTACGGTGTTGAAAACCCGATTTGTATGTCACCCTATCAGTTAGTATTTGGAAAGTCTTCGCACCTTCCAATTGAGCTTGAACATAAGGATCTATGGGCATTGAAAGAACTAAATCATAACTAGGAGAAATTTTCGAAAGGGAGAGTAAATCAACTTCATGAATTGGATGAATTTTGGTTGAAATCATATGAAAGTTCTGCCCTATATAAGGAGAAAATGAAGAAGTGGCATGACGCCTAAATCCTTCAGCGTGAATTCTGAGTCAGTGATTTTGTTTTGCTCTAAATTTCTCATTTAAGACTTTTCCCTGGTAAACTTAAATCGAAGTGGTCTGGTCCATTCAAAGTGACTCGAGTATTTACAAATGGGGTAGTCGAAGTGGAAAGTGAAGTTGGACCACCTTTAAAGGTGAATGGGTTGCGTCTGAAACTCTATTTTGGATAATGTTAAGAGATATCGGTAATTGAAGTGTTGTATCTAGAAGATGCTTAAATGCATTTCCACGTCGTGCCACGATGTTAAATTAGTTTCTTCTTGGTAGGCAACCCAAGATATGGTTATTTTCGAACAGTGTGTGTTGGATGTGTAGGGAAAGGCGATTGTGCGATGGTATGGCCATTTCGGTGGTCAATCAAGTGAGCCAGTGGTCGCGATTTCGTCCATTTGTTGCACATGATGGGAGGGCTATCTTATCATCCGATCTATGCGGAATCTGAATGCTGATGATCTGAACCTACATCACGAGAAGATGTATCGCAGAGTATGCATCACTACTTGAAAGGTTCTGAGCATGCACGATGGAATAAAGCTGAAAAATATACATAACTGAACAAAAAATATAACTGAGCAATGGTATACAATAAGCCTGATACTATACTAAAAATACTGAACATGAACTAATTGAATGCAATGACCAAGTTTATAACATGCTGAAATTGAATACTAAATTGAAACTGATAACCTAGTTAATGCACTAGAATCTGACTATGGGAGCTACAAATAACCTACATAAAACCACATGAGCTAATGTGGAGTCCTATGTATACGCCCCATCGAGAGGACCTAATATTCCCTGCAAGAGGTATAGAGGCTTGACTGAGGTTCACTAAACTAATGCCCACATAGAGGACTTACATCCTCAGGGGGCGCGTAGTTCCGGTACTTGAGGGTGACTGAACTTATTACAACTTGATATAAATCCTACTCCCAACTGAATATATGAAATTTATAACAAAATTGAAGTAAACTAGATAGCTCAATAATCTGACATGCTAACTGAAAATGCAATAGTAATGTATATATGATAATAAAGCATTCAAAAACTGTGGCATGTATATCTGTTTATCTGTCCTAGCTAATGTAATTCATGAACCAAAAGAACTACATAACTAGGGTTCTGATTTGATGCATGAATCTGGGTAAAAACCGTACTACTACATGATAATTTTATTAGGGACATTAAAAAAACTAATTCATAATAATCTGCTAAAAATTCTAAAAACCCTAGGTCTAGATAATATGGAGGTAATCAAGAATCTGACTGACTTCTAGGGGCCTAATGGGTAAAAGGAACCCACTAGTGAAATCCCACATACCTGGTGACGAAATTCACGGAGAAATCTTTAGATTTTGGGGCTTCAAATGACGAGAACTTGCTGCATTCTTGGACTAGAGCTGCTCGACTGCTTTCTCCTCTTTTCGTTCTAATTGGATGAATTTTGGAGAATGAATTGACTAGGTTAGGTTCTAATTTAGTTTCTAGGCTAAAACAGACCCAAACTAGGTAGTTTAGGGGTTAAACGACGTAGCTTAGGGGTCCAATGCATAAAGAAAAGACCAAACCACCCCCTGACTTAAAAGTTGTCGGGGTCACTGACGAATAGTGGATGGACCAACGGTCTGTTTTGGTGGCCGTCGTTCGCGACTGGGAGTCTAACCTACAGCCATAAACCCCAGACCGTGGTCTGACCTACGGTCTATAGGTCCTGGCGTAGGTTGATGGGTTCTTGGATAGGGTTGCAGGTGGCCAATCCACGGACCCCACCTACGGTCCGTGGGTGGCAGCCATGGGTTGCACCTGCAACTTCTGGAAATCTACTGGTTGGTCAGTTTTCACACACTTTATTTCAACAACATTTCTCTTTTTCAATCGTTTTGATCTTTCTTTCTTCTTCTCTCTTTTTTATATGGAGGGGTTCCATCTATTTTCAACAAGATCATTCAACAAAAGGGGGAAATTTCTCAAACTTCTTGATTTACCTCCTTTTTCACCATAACCCAAACATAGGCTTTTGGCCTAAGTTTAGTATTTATAACACCGAATGCCTCATGAAGAAAATAGGTACGCAAGACAAGGGGTCATTTGTGTTCAACATTCTTCCAAAGAAAAGGATAGGCTCAAGTGGTGCAAAGTGACATTCACTCTCTCACAAGGTGGTCACAAAGAGGTATAATGGCAAAATCAACTCACTCTTCAAAAATTGCCTAAGATCATCTCTATCATTCACTCACATTAGCCAATTGGACCAACGGGGCAAGTTCTACGTATAACCAAGCATGCATTACAAGTCAACCACACCACACACGACATTCAACACAATCTTCAAACAAACTTAACCATTTTCGCAAGCATGGAACGATCATCACCAGAGTGCCACTGAAGAAATCCCATAGCCATAACGATATGCTACAAGTTCACATATGACTTATTCAACTAAATTTGCCACATCGGAATTGCAGATACATGTCGTTCACACAAGAGCACTATTAAACTCATAGGTATTTGCTGCAATCGACAATCGAAATTGAAAGTGAACTTCCACATTCAAACAAATCAAGAGGTGTATTTTTTTTTTAAATCGGTACAAAATCATTTGCAATTCAAAACAGAGGACCACAATGGATCAAAAACTCAGATATACACATAAACATAAGATCAGATCAAACATTCACAGAACCAAATCACAATATCCACATAAAGACCCAAATAGATGTAGGTATGGAAATACCTCACCCTGCCAAACAAAAACACCAATTGTCCTCAAATGCAAAGAAATAATAACAAAATCTAAAAATAATAGAAAGGGAGTCAAAAAAGTCATCATGCCAGGCTAAGCCTGGGTGAAGTCTGCATTTCGGCAACTCTCTCTGTCTGGGCAGCAGTGCCCGGCTTCATAGTATCCTTGGCTCCACCAGAGCCCACCATATATGTATCCCTGAGCGATGCTACCACAACTGTGACTGTCACGATTGGCACCCAAACTAACCCTCTAGTGGGAGAACCATTACTACAGCCCCACTAAGCAATTTAATGAAAACTAGGCATTCAAAGATACGGACGCATGTTTAAAAGTCTAAAGAAAAATGAAGTTCCCATAAACTCCGAAAGTTAAATGAAACAACTACCAAACATTTCTGGAAAACAACTCCTTGAACCTGAAAGTCAATGAACAAAAACTCTACTAACGACAAGTCTAGGAACAAAGCGTGCAACCTCGAAACTAATCAAAAGAAATATCTAAAGCACTAGTCTAAGTCCAAAGAGAATGGACTAAACAAAATGAGAACTCATGGTAGCCTGGAAGAACTTGCTCACCCATAAATTTGGTCTCGATCAGTTATCTCTGAGTTGTGGTCGATCAGTAACCGCCTGAAGATGCCCTGTACTCAACAAAGAAGGAGAAAGTGCAGTATCAGTATACCACCATACTGTAGTGGTAGGATCACGTGGCTACTCCAATAAGTGAAACATAGGCGAGCAATCACAACAAAGTATACACACATATACAAAATACACTGATCAACCATCCTTTCAAGAGTAACATACCATTTTCAATATCAATGACAATTAGAACTAAATATATAATCACAGTGGTCCTCCCATGGAACCCACCCCCAAACTGTTAGTGTGTCGCATGATACGCTCAAATTACACCTCCCTAAAGAAGTATAAGCGATCGTTATCAAGTAAAGAACCCAACTTGTAGGTTGGGGTCGATCCCACGAGGAAAATGGTTTAGACTTTACTTTAACCAACAATTATATTCAATTAGCCAAAGTACATCCAGAAACAAAGAAATAAAAGGGGGGGGGAATTTGTGAAACAAAATGTAAGAATTCAGTAAGTAATCAATAAACAAAAGTCAATTTCGGTTGTTATCAAGATGAGAAAATTAACTAGGGTATACGTGTTCACCACAAGCTCATAACGCAGTAATTCTAGTAACAACAATTCTTTCCTAGTGTATTACATGCAAAGTGATAAGTTAGGTATCTCTAAATCCTTGATCCGGCATCTAGAGAATTTCACCCCACACCTTGATCCGGCTACGTGTGTATAATTTACTAACCCTTACCTTTACCTCATATTAGACATCATAATCGATGTTTGGCTTAGTTATTACTTCGCACCAATCGACACTAGCCTATTAGATAGTATCACACTAAATCTATGTTGATAATTCTTTTCTTGTTGATTACCTCCTTGATCCGGCAAGTAGCAACAAGGCGAGTTCTAACGCATGCACTCGTTAAAAAGACTTTTAAACGAAAGAATTATCAATGCATGCAAAACACTATTCAAGAATTACTTATTTACTATTAATACTTTGTTAATCGCTCATGGATCCCACAACCCTAGTTGTGAAGTTTAGTTACCCATAATAGCAAGAACACAATTCATAATATTAGATAAAGAAATCATGAACTTACGTAAAGAGAAATAACAAACCCAGAAATTTAACTTGAATTGCAAAGCCAAAATCTTCAAAACAAACTAAGGAAATCAATAATTGTAGGTCTCTGACGAGACCGACTTACGGACGGTCGATGGATCTACGGTCCGTAAGTCCCTTCCGTCAGTCAGGACTTAGGAAATATTTCAGCTTCCAAAAATCAGCTTCTCTGAAGCAAATGACGGACTAATAGGACGGACCGTAGATCCCCCTCCGTAGCTCCACACTTAGAATATTCAAATATCAGGTACTGGAACCCTCGCAGTATCACTCTACGGATCAACAGGACAGTCCGTAGATCACAATAGACGTCGTGGTTCCACACTTGGTTAGATTTCCCTGATTTGTCCTCAATCCCATGCCTGCTGATCTACGGTCAT
>NW_006239152.1:451900-453038 GCF_000226075.1 Solanum tuberosum | reverse complement strand
TGGCATTCATAGTATAAGGATTTATTCAACACTCACACTCAGAAGTAATTTCAAAAACAGTTAGTGCTCAATGCCATAAGCTTGCCCTTATTTTCACTGCTCAAACTCTCCAAAATAGACCCTAGGATCACTATAGGACTTTCTTGTCTTGTAACGTAGGCTCAAGCTCAGGTGTGGTACATTTGGGTGTTGTTTAGTGACTTTCTACCCTCCTTGACATTATACTAGGCTTACAACCTCTTTTTGCCCTGTTTTTGCCATCCAATCGTTTTACTTTCTTTCCCTTTATTTTCTTCAACCACGAATGCGACTTCAGGTTTTGTAGCTCCTTTTATTTTATTGTTATTTTATTTTTTTAGCTTTCAACAAGTCACATCCTTTCTTTTCTATCTTTTCATCATCACTCTTTACCTACCCATTTTTCTTTCAGTCCCCTCTTTCATAGCCACCCTCAACTTATGGATTTTCCATTAGCTGAGGTACACAATACCCGATGTCGGGTCAGGGCCAAGATTTGAAGTTACTTGTTACATTAGCCACCCTCAACTTAGGCTTTTGGCCTAGGTCGAAGTGCATATGTCCAAGGAGGGACCGGGACCAACATAGTAGATTTTGGGAAAGTAAGTTCAGTGTTTAAGAAGAAATGGTTTAATTTTAGGCTCAAATTATTTGGATCAAAGGGAGCATTTATTTCATTTGGTTGGATCCTTCTTTTAGGCGATTTGTGGACTTTTCAGAACAATGGCCTATGATCACTTCCTAACTTCTAGATTGAATTGTCTTAGCAGGACTAACCAGGCAAGTTCTAGTTTTGCACAAAAACTGTTTGAACACTCAACAATTTTCACACCCTCTTGGCACATAGTTCCATCATCAGGTTATCAGATTCCCCAGTTCAAGTTTCAGCTGAAGTCATGCTCTCGAGTTGGTTCAAGATCATGTCATACTCAGAACCAGCACATTCAACTAATCGTAGCCTATAACTTCTAGCATACATCCCAAAATCTGACGGGTATCATTTTTAAGTCATCATGCTTCATTCTGTATCATGCTTCTACACATACAATCCTAAGACATGCCGATTCAACAAAAATTAAACAGTCTCTTGGGGGAAAAGAACACAGGAAAGAAAACCCCA
>NW_006239152.1:447648-451311 GCF_000226075.1 Solanum tuberosum | reverse complement strand
GCACCCTCAGTAGTGCCCACATCATAAATCATAGCACCCTCAGTAGTGCTCTCTAACAACCTCTCCGCACCATCAATGGTGCTCACCACGTCCTTCACAACAGGATGAACCTCTGCAACATGGACAGAGGTCGATGCCCCTGCGACTCTCTCACGCACTCTCTGCTGGCGCAACTCTTCGGCTACAATCGAGACCCTCCTAGCCTCCTTCTCCTGCCGACGCTGTCTCTTGTGAGCTTTCTCTTCCTCCGTGCGATGAGAACGGTGCCGCTTGCCTTTCGCATGTGTCGGTGCAGGCTCCTCCTCGGCAGTCCCACTGAATTGAGCATCTAGCACTGTATCATCAGCCAGTGCAGTAGGAGTAGCCTGAGTCTCAACTGAAGGTGCTGCAAGAATAACATCAACGTCAATCCGGAGGATGGCTAAATCAGCCTGTAAAGCAGATAGATCTGTAGCCGGGGCTGATCGCTCGAGAACTCTCAACTCGAAGGCATCAAGCCTCTTATTAACAGCTTGGACCTTCCGGTCCATCATCCCCTCCATCCTGCGCTCCATCCTCGCCTCGGACTCAGCTATCCACTTCTGCATCCATGGCTGGATATGATGCAGCAGTGTGGCAATCTGAGACTCTAGCTTCTGTACTCTGGCTAATGGGATGACAGTAGCTCCTAATTGTGGTGTGGACCGGGAAGAACTAGGAGCCATACTAGCTGCCTGAGAAGAAGAGCCTGGGACAGTGTCGGCGTGGTCTGAGATAATAGGGTCACCGCCCTGTGACTACCCCACTGTGTCTGCAAGATCGGTACCCAAGGGAGATACCTCAATCTGGGGCTCTCAGCGAGGTGCTGCCACATTTGCCTCATCTCGAATAAAGCCGATGTCCAATGCTCATGTAGGGTGGACTAACTTGTCACAATGCCAGATCAGCACCCCAGAGTCCCTGCACAAATGAAAAATCAGACATGGGAAGGGGTAAGTAGTGGAGGTCCTGAAAGCCCTCTCGTGAATTTTTGCCAGCAACATGTGGGAAAAGTCGATCTCCACTCCTGCTACCAATGCTGCAACCATGACCGCTCTGTCCCAAGTGACTTGATTATCAACTTTTGTCGGCAACACTCTGTTCCGTACCAACAGCTAGAAGAACTTGGCCACAAAATTTAATGTGGCCCTTCGGATGCCCAACCGTGGAGCGGTGACCCACTCCGCACGCTCGCCATCTGCAGTAATGTATCTGGCCAACCATAATAGAACAGCCTCTCGCTGCTCAGCGTTCCTCTGGAAAGCACCACTCCGTACGATGTCCCATCGGTAGTCAAATTCTGAAGTGTTAAGAGACCAAGAGTGACCCGTGGTAGGACCATAGAGAAAACGGCTAATGGTGGCAGGTGATATGTCCACCGGACAACCCCGGACCATACCAGAACTGAGAGGGTTTTGGGCTAAGGGCTTTGACCTTTTGGTAATCAAAACGCGGAGAGTGGCGGCATATGAGGCGTAGAACTCTCGCACCATCTCCTCACTATAGGTCCCTGGGTCTCGCACCATCTAGTCACACCTGTGAAATTTAAACAGCCGGTGGATGTCCGGGACAGTGTGCAAGCTCCTTGTGAGGACTCTGCGCTCCTCGGTAATAAGTCGGGACCTTTTCTGTTTTTCATTGATCATCTTGGCATCCCTATATATTTTCCATTGGCCCTCTACACACCATTTATTAGGCTCGCCAGCTACTGGAGTGGGGTCATCATTCCGTGGTACCGGTATGGACTCTGAGCTAGTTGCCTCATCAGACGAGGCTGCTTGGTCATTCGCACCAGATTTTGTGGCTGATTTAGCACTGGATCCTGCCGCATGGGCAGGCTCAGATCCTAAATGATGGGCAGACTCGGAGCCTGAAGCACGGTCGGACTAAGGTCCGGACATAGACCCCTCTGAACTGGAAGCAGCCCAGTTGCTGACCCGATCACTGTGTGCTCCTCATTAGACTGGGAGACAGTGACTACGTCGGGAAGCACCTTCCGGGGAGTGCCTCTGGGTGCAGCGCGAGAAGTCCTAGGGTTGAGAGGCACATATGTTAGATCAGTGTCGGCATCTGTGTCCTCATCAATTAACCGGAAACTAGGGGCAACAGATTTTGACTTGCCCCTCTTTGAGTAGGTGACCATATTTTTGGGTGCCATTGTACCTGCGGGAGCGATATTAGTGCCCATGACTAACCAGAACTATACTAAGATAAAGTAGAAAGACTATAAACGATCAGCAACAAAATCCCAAAATCTTCAGATAGAAGCTACAATGGTCATCCACGGGGGAGACCTACGGTCCGTAGACTGTTCTACGGTCCGTGGATCTTTTTCGTGGATCAGGGGGTCTGACATATAGATCGCAGATGGAAACCACGGAAGTGCAGAACGGTTCGTAGATGGATCTACGGACCGTAATCCACCTCCGTGGTTTCACACTTGGTGAAATTTTTCATGTGTATCCATTTACGAACCCCATCTACGGTCCATAGATGGATCTTCGTTCCGTAGATGGGGTATCGTGGATGCCATCTGTGCCAGGTATCATACATTTTTAGCCTTAGTTTCCAACATTCACACAATCTCATCATGCATTTACAACATTAAATTATGCTAGTTCTTCATTCTTAATATTTCGACCGATTATTATACCAAACAATTTTAGACTAAGTTGTGGAACCCTAAGGTCGAAACTAGCATATAGTTATTACGATCACATACAATAATGCTACACAATCACTATCTATCGTTCCAAGGGCATTGTACTAGTCAAGTTTATCATGCAATTTCATCTAACAATTACCCAAGGTCAAGACCCAACTCCCTGACTTTCTATATTCAATCTATGAATTGAACTTCAAAGTAAAGGGAAAGTCTATTACCTTACAAGCAACAAGGAGTGGGGTGATTACGTGATGATACTAAGCTTAGCAAGACCAAGGAGTCACCTCTTCGTTACTGACCAAACACCGGACCCTTTTTGTTAGATTATGGGATGGTTTGTATTTAGAATGGAAGGGAAGTTGGGGAATTATGGAAGGAATGATATGATGGAGGAGTTATGGAGTGATTTGGGGAGGTTAGGGAATGTTAGAAACAGTTTTGGGAGTAATGGAGGGAATGGGATTGGTTCAAAACAAATGGAGGGAATGGGATTGGTTTAAAACAAATGGGGGTTTTTAAATGGGGGAATCCGGGTCGGGTCAGACAGCTTGAGGTATGGACTCACGAGACCACAGCTATGGTCCATGAGTCGATCTACGGTCCGTAGATCAGGACCGTAGATCACTCATACACTTAAAAACTTCAGAAAAAATTTAGAAGCTTACCTGGGATCTACGGACACTATCCAACGGTCCGTGAGTTAAACGACGGACCGTCGATGGGCTCCGTAGACCTCTGCACCAGACCATTTTTTGCAGATTTTTTGTGGTGTACCTGCACATGTAGCAACCAATAGACTATTCTTTTTACATTTTCTGGACACTTTTTTAGACACGGACCCTATTGTAATTCTAGCCAACACTAGTACAAAACTAAAACAACCATCAAATTTAATACAGGGAGGAAATCAAACAAAGCAAACGTCTAAAAAAAAAACTATATCTTATCGTTGGCTAGATTGTACATCTTAGGTTGCCTCC
>NW_006239152.1:444390-444568 GCF_000226075.1 Solanum tuberosum | reverse complement strand
GGTCCCCTAGACCCAACTTCTTGTAAATAGACAATGGCATGAGGTTGATGCTAGCACCAAGATCACACAATGCCTTAGCAAAGTGTAACAACCCTATCGTACATGGGTTCCTGAAAGCACTAGGGTCTTCTTTCTTCTGCACAAGAGATCTTGTAGCGATAGCGCTACAATGCTGCAA
>NW_006239152.1:438481-443924 GCF_000226075.1 Solanum tuberosum | reverse complement strand
CGTGGGCATCAACCTTTTGTCCAATACCAGACAAGTCGCTTCTCATCTCCTTCACATTCTCATCAGTTGCATCAAACCTTCTCATCATCTTCTGCATCATATCTTCAATGCGCGCCATATTGCCTCCAGTTTCCCTAGCACCAGATTCCCGATTTTGAGGGGGAACATAAGGTCCAACTCGATCGTTTCTGTTCCCATAGTTGTTCCTGTTGTAGTTGTTGTCATGATTAAAGTTCCCATCCCGGACATAGTGACCCTCTCGGTTGTAATTTCCATAGTTTCGACCTTGGTTTTCTTGACCTTGGCGCCAATTTTCAGTGTTGGATCCTTCGGCATTTGGTCAAAAACCCCCCATCTGATCATTCACAGCATGTTCCGACACGGTATTTTTGGATCGGAGTGTCACGTTCCGACACGGTATTATTGGATCGGAGTGTCACGTTCCTACATGGTATAATTGGATCGGACTGTCACGTTTCGACACGGTAACATTAAAGGAAATAGATATTGAATTAACTTAATGTAATCAATCTCAATGAACGCATTTCCCAAACGAGTGTGATGTGGAGGCATGAGTCCTCGTGTGTGTGCTTGATATTGTGATTGATTACGTACTTGCTTCAACTGTCACTTGTTCATGTTGTTATTTCTTATCACCTGCTAAGTGCTATAGTTGACTTTATACTATTATTCATTGTATATTAGTTTCTATTTTGGGTTGGCCGGTGATACCTACTCAGTAAATGTTGTCCCGTACTGAGCCCTACTTGTATTTTTCTTTGTTTTCCTTTTATAGAGTGCAACGAGTGTACCAGCGAATTTGACTCACCCTCAGCTCTAGCCAGTCTCAGCATATCAGGTTTAAGGGTGAGCTATTTATTTGAGCTTGTGTTGGATTCTCTCCGTCATGACTTGATGTCCATAGTTTTCGGACACATATTACTTTATTTCATTTATTTCAGTGTCTTTGATACTCTTAGACTTAGTATTTAGAGATTAGATGTCCTTGATGTGATGACTTTCAGGTTTTGGGGATAAGGTGTAATAGACTTTAGAGGTTGATTTGATTGGTTGCTTTAACAAGTTGTGAGCTTCCGCATTTTATTGTTATTTGGAGTTGAATTATTGATATATGTTGGGGTTTAAGTTCCTTGGTTCGCCCACTTAGGAGGTTCAGTTTCGGTGCCACTCACGACTCATTTTGGATCCTGACAAACTTGGTATCAGAGGGTTAGGTTGGGTGAGCTCATCACACAAGGACAAGTCTAGTAGAGTCTTGCAGAACAGTATGGGGACGCCTTTACTTTTCTTCTAGAAGCTATAGGACTTTAGGAAAACTTCATTCCTTCTTTCTTTCGTGCTACTACTTGAATCCAATTGGTATCTAGGTGATACAAATTTGTATCTGAACTTCTTCACTCTATTTCCCATATGGTTAGTACTGGAGTAATAGAAGTTGAAATAGCAACACCAGAAAGAAAGAAAAAACAAATGTGCCCTTGAAAATAGGTATATTTTCTCGATTGACTACAGGGTCTGTAATGAATAGTGATCAACACGATTTATTTTTATTAAGTTCATAAAGTTGAAACCCTCATTTTTAATGGGTATTGATTATGAAGTTACTTATGCTTCCATTGTTGATTTTTTTGAGTTGCTTCATAAAATAAATATAGTGGAGAGGCTTAGTGTTGAATTTGTGATATACTAGTTTTCGGGGGACGCAAAATGTGGTGATAGTCTCATGTTGAGTGTCGATTAGTAAAGACACTACCTATGACTTAAGGCAACATTTTCTAGCTTTTTAATTCAATTATATACCCCAAACATTGAGCGATAGGAGGAGAGATGGTTTCCTGAATATAGAGAAACGAAAGATATATGTTGCAGCCTATGAGGTTAAATTTTGTACTTTATCTAGATATGTGACAACATGCAAGAAGTTTCGTAAGGGACAACTAGAAAACGAACACCATTACTTTAGGAAATACAGTTAGTAAAGTTTTCATAATATGTATGGGTTGTTTAGGGAATGATGAAATTAGGTTGCGCCAATTGAGGTTAGAATCTTTACTACGATTCCATGGATTGATTGTATATTAAAGAGGGTCATGATATGAGAACTACAATAGTACCAATGCTTACTTCGTTAGATTTATAAAGTGTATTACTTTTGTTATCGACCTGATTTAAGAAAGAATGCAAATTACTTGGGGGTATAGACATAATGAATTTAATAATATTTTGTAGTTATTCAATGGGTAGAATTGTGTGAGCTATTTGGGCATGATTTTCTAGTATGATGTGTGATGGATCTTACAGACTTTCACGATGTGGTTCTAGTGTTATATGAAAATGAATACGTTGATTGTTAAGTGGAAATACTAACTACTTAAGGAGTTATTAGTTATATGACATGCTCAGATAATGAGATTCGATGTTGCATTCACATTTGAGAAACCAACTAGTTTGTTACTACAACCATTGTTTTAAGGAAGTTTTTAGCTGTGGATCTTTGGTACGGTATTAATGCATTAGGTAGTGAAGTCAATCTGGAGGGTTCTAGGACTAGTGATTTATCTTAAGCTCCAAAGGAGTGGATTGATGTCGGAATGAAAACCATTTGGATAAAGAAAGTCAGTGAGTATACTAAGGTGAATGCAATTGAAGATTTTAGTTAAAAAGTGTGTATAAAATTTGGGTTAGTCCTTTGGATCTGATTGATATAACTAGGTTAAGGTGTCATGTCGATGAAAGGGTTGATCTCGTGGTGATGGCAAGGGCTTACTGAGCATGATGGTAATACGAGTTAGTGATGGATTGTTATTGAGATGCAACTATAGAATACAGATTGTTGGTTAAATAAATTTTGTAGGGTAATAATGACTTGTGAGTATCTAAGGTTGCGATTTCTACTATTTAGTGAGTAACGTGATTGTATGAGAAGTTTTGAGAGATGTTGGGGCACCACTCGAATAGAATTTAAAGGAGCTAGAGTCATAATGAAAATGAAATAAAAATTAGTGGGATGAGTGTAGCCTTTGGAAAGAGGTGAGAGTAAGAATATTTTCTCCGATTGCAAGGACTAAAAATGTATCTTCAATGGGATTGAGAATTGGGCTCAGAGATACGTAATTTCATCTGTTTTGCTCTAGTTATGATAATAATGTCACGTGTTCATCAAATTGGTTAAAAAAAATAAAAAAATACTAGTGGATAAGACTTGACAAATAAGTGTACATACATCCAACTCGAGTGTGATGATAAGTTCTTTTGTGGTTTGAGTTTTGTAATGCGTACATTTGGATTGTTTTTAGTGAAGGATATGGTAAGATCGATGGAGAGGCGATTAATGATAAGCCAAGATACATGACTACATAAAAGTCTACAAGGTATGAGCTAATATTGATCGATAAGGGGAGTTGGATTACATAGTTGGATTCACAATTCAAATTTTTGTGTTTGTAAGCTTACATTCGTAGTGGTATATTTTGTCAAGATATGAATTTGTAAGATAAGAAATGATCTTTCAATTCGGTATTGAGTATTTGGAAGGACTTATGCATGATTTTGGTCATAAAGTTTGTTACTTTTGATTTTTAAGGGACACAAGGAAAGGTTTCACTTAAAAGTAGTTGGTTTAGAGTATAAGGTAAAACGTCATGGATTGTTGGTAAAATGTTGAAATCGGTAAGCGAGCTAGAGAAATTAACAAGAGTCTGATATATTGAAGGATCGAGATATTTAGAATTTTGCACCGTGGGAAGGATTTGAGAAAAGTGAAGGAATAAGACCTGTCGTATAAACTCTTGCGGTGTAGTTGAAGGTTGTATTGATTTTTGCCTATGAATTTAGATATGACTGTGAGATGTGAACTAGTTCGGTACAGATTTACTAGGAGTTAATCATCGACTTTTATAAAGATTGATTTTTTGTTTGAGTGACAAACAATGATATATGGAAAATTTAGTGTTTTACGTGAGTTAGATTGCTCAAATTATAATAGATGACTTAAGAATGATGTACAAGGTGAGATATAATTCTACATGCTTATTAAGAATTTAGAGTTGAGTTAATACTACTCTATTGATGGGACTACATAGAATGTTAAGATGTGTTACATAGACATTTGATGGTGAATAGAGGTTATGAGCTTATAGTATACCTAATACTTTGAGTGATCAAGAATTTTCTTAAGTTCTGGCATGAGGTATGTGATGGTTTAGAATGATAGCTAAAGCATGGTATATGGAAGTGGAGTGGAGTTGACTCTGGGTGTAATTTATTAGTTTTATCTCGATTGAAAGGTACTATCAAATTTGAAATTAGTGTTATTAACCTTGTTTGGGACTCAAATTTGTCATGAAATGCTTAAATAGAAAGAGAGATGGCCATAGTTTGAACATGTATTTGATAAGAATACTTTGATACTAATGATGGTTTAGGAGTAAGATAGATGATCGTTGTGGTTATGATGTTTTGTTAGTATTAAGAGTGTTGACTTCAATGGATGTGGGGTTCGATAAACCAAGTATGTGTGCAATTATAATAGGGACTAAATTGGTGATTATGGGTAGCGGAAAATCAAAGAGATAGAATCTGAATGAAAATGTTTGATATTGGTTCTATGGAAGGAGTATATTGAGTTATTCGACCTTGGTTATGTACATTCATATGTGACCAACTACTTCATTCTGGGCATGATTTAGAGTATGATTAACTTTCTTCGTCCGTGTGAGTTTTCGCTTCTATGGGTGAGTCCCTAGTAGTGGATCGGGTGAACCTATCATGTGATTGAATGTGGGTACCAATGGGTCTAGTTTTGTCATTCTTAAGGTTTGTCTATAATAGCTACTAATCTAGCATTTCGACAGTATTGTTAGAGGTTCGGAATGCTTGGGTGTATAACTCGATGGTGGTTACTTGATCATTTCCATCTTTGGATTAGATGAGTTCAATTTTCCTTGATGATTATTTGATGTCTAAAGATCATATTTTTATAGCTTAAGATTGAGGAAATATTATGTTGTGAGGATGTAATCTTGATAAGTTCTGTGATGGTTGATGGATTACGAGTGTGTGATGGTTGGTTCAGGTTCACTCCTAATTGTAACCAATATTGATTTAGGATTTTAGCATGGTTATGTTAGAAAATATTTGTCGTGATGATTGTGTCAAGGTCTAATGGAAGAATTGGTTAGTTGAAGAGTTCACTTGAGAATAGTTTTGTTGTTAGTTGAGCTTGCATACAACAATAGATATCATTCGAGTATCCAGATGACCCCATTTGAGGCATTGTATGAAAGGATGTGTAGGTATTAAATTGGTTGGTTTGATAATTTTAAGGTGAGACCTTGGGAACTAATATTTTGAAGGAATCGTTGAGATAGCTACCCTTCTTACCTCCGCCTTCTTTTGATCGTTCGAGGACGAACGATGGGTA
>NW_006239152.1:437876-438381 GCF_000226075.1 Solanum tuberosum | reverse complement strand
GAGACCGTGAGATTTATAATCTGAAAACCTCCCTATCAAAGTGGTGCCTTGAATAAAGAAGGCTTGATGTAATATTATTAATGAATTGAAAAGTGGTGATAATAAATGATAAATTAATAATATTATTGGATCGGAGTGTCACGTTCCGACACAGTATTTTTGGATCGGAGTGTCACGTTCCGACAGGGTATTTTGGATCGGAGTGTCACGTTCCGACACGGTATTATTGGATCGGAGTGTCAGGTTCCGACATGGTATAATTGGATAGGACTGTCACGTTCCGACACAGTAACATTAAAGGAAAAAGATATTGATTTAACTTAATGTACTCAATCTCAAAGAACTCAATTCCCAAATTAGTTTGGTTTGGAGGCATGAGTCCTCATGTGTGATCTTGATATTGTTGACTGATTACGTACTTACTTTAGTGTTGTTGACACTGGTTCATGTGTTTGTTGCTTGCCACCTGCTAAGTGTCATAGTTGATTTTATACTATTATTCATT
>NW_006239152.1:420514-437383 GCF_000226075.1 Solanum tuberosum | reverse complement strand
TTCATGTTGTTGTTTCTTATCACCTGCTAAGTGCTATAGTTGACTTTATACTATTATTCATTGTATATTAGTTTCTATTTTGGGTTGGCCGATGATACCTACTCAGTACATGTTGCCCCGTACTGAGCCCTACTTGTATTTTTCTTTGTTTTCCATTTATAGAGTGCAAGAGTGTACCAGCGAATTTGACTCGCCCTCAGCTCTGGCTAGTCTCAGCATATCAGGTTTAAGGGTGAGCTATTTATTCGAGCTTGTGTTGGATTCTCTCCGTCATGACTTGATGTCCATAGTTTTCGGACACAAATTACTTTATTTCATTTATTTCAGTGTCTTTGATACTCTTACACTTAGTATTTAGAGATTAGATGTCCTTGATGTGATGACTTTTCAGGTTTTGGGGATAAAGTGTAATAGACTTTAGAGGTTGATTTGATTGGTTACTTTAACAAGTTGTGAGCTTCCGCATTTTATTGTTATTTGGAGTTGAATTATTGATATATGTTGGGGTTTAAATTCTTTGGTTCGTCCACTTAGGAGGTTAAGTGTGGGTGCCACTCACGACTCATTTTGGATCGTGACAACCTTGGTATCAGAGCGTTAGGTTCGGTGAGCTCATCACACAAGGACAAGTCTAGTAGAGTCTTGCGAAACAGTTTTGCTTTTCTTTGAGAGGCTATAGAACTTTAGGAAAACTTTATTCCTTTTTTCTTTCGTGCTACTACTTAAACCTAATTGGTATCTAGGTGATACAAATTGGTATCTGAACTTCTTCACTCTATTTCCCATATGGTTAGTACTGGAGTATTAGAAGTGGAAATAGCAACACCAGAAAGAAAGAAAAAATAAATGTGTCCTTGGAAATAGGTATATTTTCTCGATTGACTACAGGGTCTGTAATGACTAGTGATGAACATGATTTTTTTTTATTAAGTTCATAAAGTTGAAACCCTCATTATTAATGGGTATTGATTATGAAGTTACTTATGCTTCCATTGTTGATTTTTTTGAGTTGCTTCATAAAATAAATATAGTGGAGAGGCTTAGTGTTGAATTTGTGATATACTAGTTTTCGGGAGACGCAAAATATGGTGATAGTCTCATGTTTAATGTCGATTAGTAAAGATACTACCTATGATTTAAGGCAACATTATCTAGCTTCTTTATTCAATTATATACCCCAAACTTTGAGCGATAGGAGGAGAGATGGTTTCCTGAATATAGAGAAACGAAAGATATATGTTGCAGCCTATGAGGTTAAATTTTGTACTTTATCTAGATATGTGACAACATGCAAGAAGTTTCGTAAGGGTCAACTAGAAAATGAACACCATTACTTTAGAAAATACAGTTAGTAAAGTTTTCATAACATGTATGGGTTGTTTAGGGAATGATGATATTAGGTTGCGCCAATTGAGGTTAAAATCTTTACTACGATTCCATGGATTGATTGTATATTAAAGAGGGTCATGATATGACTACTACAATAGTACCAATGCTTACTTCGTTAGATTTATAAAGTGTGTTACTTTTGTTATCGACCTGATTTAAGAAAGAATGCAAATTACTTGGGGGTATAGACATAATGAATTTAATAATATTTTGTAGTTATTCAATGGGTAGAATTATGTGAGCTATTCGGGCATGATCTTCTAGTATGATGTGTGATGGATCTTACAGACTTTCACGATGTGGTTCTATTGTTATATGAAAATGAATACGTTGATTGTTAAGTGGAAATACTAACTACTTAAGGAGTTATTAGTTGTATGACATGCTTAGATAATGAGATTCGATGTTGCATTCACATTTGAGAAACCAACTAGTTTGTTACTACAACCATTGTTTTAAGGAAGTTTTTAGATGTGGATCTTTGGTACGGTATTAATGCATTAGGTAGTGAAGTCTATCTTGAGGGTTCTAGGACTAGTGATTTATCTTAAGCTCCAAAGGAGTGGATTGATGTCGGAATGAAAAACTTTTGGATAAAGAAAGTCAGTGAGTATACTAAGGTGAATACAATTGAAGATTTTAGTTAAAAAGTGTGCATAAAATTTGGGTTAGTCCTTTGGATCTGATTGATATAACTAGGTTAAGGTGTCATGTCGATGAAAGGGTTGACCTCGTGGTGATGACAAGGGCTTACTGAGCAGGATGGTAATACGAGTTAGTGATGGATTGTGATTGAGATGCAACTATAGAATACAGATTGTTGGTTAAATAATTTTTCTAGGGTATAATGACTTGTGAGTATCTAAGGTTGCGATTTTCTACTATTTAGTGAGTAACGTGATTGTATGAGAAGTTTTGAGAGATGTTGGGGCACCACTCGAATAGAATTTAAAGGAGCTAGAGTCATAATGAAAATGAAATAAAAATTAGTGGGTTGAGTACAGCCTTTGGAAAGAGGTGAGAGTAAGAATATTTTCTCCGATTGCAAGGACTTAAAAGGTATCTTCAATGGGATTGAGAATTGGGCTCAGAGATACGTAATTTCATCTGTTTTGCTCTAGTTATGATAATAATGTCACGTCTTCATCAAATTGATTAAAAAAAAAAAAAAAACTAGTGGATAAGACTTGACAAATAAGTGTACATACATCCAACTCGAGTGTGATGATAAGATCTTTTGTGGTTTGAGTTTGGTAATGCGTACATTTGGATTTTTTTAGTGAAGGATATGGTAAGATCGATGGAGAGGCGATTAATGATAAGCCAAGATACATGACTACATAAAAGTCTACAAGGTATGAGCTAATATTGATCGATAAGGGGATTGGATTACATAGTTGGATTCACAATTCAAATTTTTTGTGTTTTGTAAGCTACATTCGTAGTGGTATATTTTGTCAAGATATGAATTTGTAGGATAAGAAGTGATCGTTCAATTAGGTATTGAGTATTTGGAAGGACTTATGCATGATTTTGGTCATAAAGTTTGTTACTTTTGATTTTTAAGGGACACAAGGAAAGGTTTCACTTAAAAGTGTTGGTTTAGAGTATAAGGTAAAACGTCATGGATTGTTGGTAAAATGATGAAATCGGTAATCGAGCTAGAGAAATTAACAAGAGTCTGATATATTGAAGGATCGAGATATTTAGAATTTTGCACCGTGGGAAGGATTTGAGAAAAGTGAACTAATAAAACCTCTCGTATAAACTCTTGGGGTGTAGTTGAAGGTTGTATTGATTTTTGCCTATGAATTTAGATATGACTGTGAGATTTGAAATAGTTCGGTACTGATTTACTAGGAGTTAATCATCGACTTTTATAAAGATTGAATTTTTGTTTGAGTGACAAACAATGATATATGGAAAATTTAGTGTTTTACGTGAATTAGATTGCTCAAATCATGAATGTCCTCATTATTTTTGGTATAGCCTTTCTCTCATATATGCATTATGTTTGCATATTGCATTTCAAACAGGGCCTATTATTCAAAGTTTATCTCTCAAACTCACAAATGAGGTTCTTACATATTATAACACAACATAGGGTTTCCCATAGTTTACTTTAACTTTCACAAAGCATTTATCATAGAATCAAGAGGACTTAATTTCGTTTTGATGTCGGTTTAAGGCAAGGGAGTGTACATTTAGGATATAATTAGTGACTATTCCTCCTCAATGGACTTGTGATATTTCCTGGACATCTCCAACCACTTCTATTTTCTTTGGTGCACATCTCATCAGTATCCTTCAGTTCATTCTTTAAATCCTTACCCTTTTGTTTATTTGAGCACTCGTTTCTTATTTAAGCATATCCTTTTTACAAATACAAGCTCTTTCGCAATTTATAATCATGGGACATTTTCACCTCTTTTCTTTAATTTCACCACATAAGACAAGTTCACCCTTGTTTACTTATACCATTATATTACCCTTTTCTTTCTTGACATAGTGAATTAAGGACAAAATTTTGGATCAAACAAAGTCATGGTATCATAAAAAGGGATTCGGCTCAATATGTAGTTAATTAAAAAAAATGGCTACAAGGCTCAATGGGACTTTAGTAAGGATAATTTATTTGGAAGCATATAAGAGAGTTAAAATAGGCTATTCAAAGAAATGCCTCAATCCTATTCCATAATTTATACAAGTTACTTGTTAAGCACACACGAGGTAAGTTTTAGAAATCATTCAATGTAATAAACTAAGCAAATACTCACCACACATGACATCATGACATACAGAAAAGGATATAAAACCTCATCATGCTCATACAAATCACATGGTGTGTTCTCACAGGATTAAGCCAAACTTTATCAATTTAGAGTTAAAACGAAGAACCTATGTGTGTCTTAAGGTTACTACTTCCATTCTAGTTGCATATACAAGTGTGAACTACTCATGACGTCTGACTAACTTTTAAGCATGGTTTCAAAGTACCAAAAGTTCGGTTTCAAACTATACCAATCCTAGTGACTAATTTTACCTTAAGAGGATCACCATCTATCTATCATTGGGAACTAACACTTCTACGAAAACTCTATGACTTGACACAATTAAACAAAATTAACTAATCCTAATCAAGTCAAAGGGACTATCCTCAAGAAAAGAACCGAAAACAAAGGTCGAGGAACCACCTAAAAAAATAAAAGACTCGGTAAAGGAGTAAAATATATACATGGAAGTTCATTTCCTACCCACACTAAAAAAAAGAATTGTCCTTAGTGGAAAAATCGAAACACAAGTAAAGAGTGAAAGAAACCTACATTTTGGCATCTAGGACTCGCGCTATCAATTAGTAGTCGCCATATTTGCGGAAAAATCAACAACCATCAAGTCTGTATTATCATCACCAACTTCAGTGTCGTCGTCATCATCATCATCAGTCTCGTCTTCCTAATCATCATCATCGTCATCAATAATGACATCATCATCATCAATAGGCTATTGAAATATCGAACCCATCCAAAACATATACAAGGTACTATCCGCTAGAGTGTAGTGCTCCACCAATGCAACCATCTCCTTCTTAGTGACCCGACGACTACAAATCCTTTATTGTAGATCAACCATACCATACATCTGGCCAATCCAACAATCATCCTTCACTTGCTTATCCGCAATCGATAAAACCAGCCTATGTGAAGCATCTTATGCCTTCGTATATGTAACATCAACAAGAAGACACACTAAATAAGGGGTACGGGGTGGACACACATCATGAACTTCCACCACAGTATCTTGGGCACGGAAGTATCAAGTTAACAAGGTCCCATAACAAAAGTGCCATCTCTTATTACTATGAAATTTTAACATATTTTAATGTATAATTGCACCTACATTAATTACGAGGCCTTTAATGAGTCTATATATACCCTTTATCTAGTAACTTAGGAGTTGTGATAGCAAGGCAACAAGGTACTACACACAATTTTCAACCAAACATGTGCCTCTTGATTTAAGTGGGTGTAATGTAGAGTAGCATGTCTACCTGTATCTTTAGTTATATCTATCAAAACCCAAAGTACAACTTAGGCTTAACATGGCGTATAGAACCCCGAGAGGCCCTACACAAGAAACTTAACATACATAATCAAAGATAACAGAATCTTAAAGAATTCAAAAGATAGCATTTCATATATTAAACGTATTTGATAAAAGCGAAAGGCTGACATAAGTCTCACAGCCATCTAATAAATTAGGAGAAATATGATTGAGATGTAACATATAAATCACATACAAAGTCGGAAATGAAAAGACCTAAGCCAATAAAAGAGTCTCAGTCCTCGGAACATGATGACTCACAAATCCTCAAAGTCTAAGAAGCCAGCTAGCCACGAAGATGTGGAGTAGGAACGTCGGAACCCACATTCATTCGATAATGTAGGCAAAAATATGGGTTAGTACATGGAATGTATTAAGTATGAGGCATTATGTATAGACATAAAATGAGAGTATAAGTAGCTTAAAGCATGTAGAGATGATCAACGATTGGACACTTTAAACATAAGGAAGTAGAACATGGAAATCGCATGATATAGTAAAATTATTTGAAGTAAAGAATATAATAAATGCTTTGAACAAAACATAGTCATTTTGTGGGATCGGAGCTTTAACCGACAATCAGACCATGAGAGCTATATCATGGAATCTGATATATCCCTCATACTAAAAGAAGGGGAATCTACTTGCCAAGGTAGATTCCGTACATATCATGTTTTGCTAAAGTGGATCCACTAGCTAGGTCATTTAAAACAATCCTACAGGTGCACGTAGTTAGGAGTTAGATGTTTCTACAAGAGACTACCCTATTTCAGCCTCCACATCAAAGCCCTCTTGGATCAATCTAATATAAGGAAAGATAATAATTAATACCAACCCATATTTTCAAGATCAAAACATAGAATAACTCCTTAAATATAATTCAAAATGGATGAGCAAACCTTTCACCAATGTGAATTAATTTGTGAGAAATACCTTTCAAAATCATGATCATCACAGGAAGTGAAAAATTCTCTAAGAACAACATCACTACTTTCCTTTTAAGGCATCATCAATTTATTAACAATAAATTCATGAAAATATGCATATCTTCATAATTTCATAATTCATAGGTTCATGAGTTCATCATAAGGTATCTAGTTAAAAATCATGATATAGGCATGGGTAACCATAATTTCAACTATGGAGGAAGGATTACATGGGTGAATACACAAGAATGGAGGATTTGAGACTTGTATGAAACCACAACTCTTCTTCTTCTTCCTTAGCCTTTAGAGAGTTTGAGCGGATGATTTTGGTGAGTCTTAGGGAATTTAGGAGATACAGTTGAAAATGGGTAATTTGGGGTTTTTAAACATTAATATAGGGCTAAGGCTAGAATGTAAAATGACATTGTATTAGGTTAAAACAATTAGGAAAAGACCGAAAACTCCCTTTAAAAATAACTGTCGGACCCCATCTGCGATTGGACCTACGGTCCATAGATCCTTCTACAAACCGTACTGGTTGATCGTAAATAGGTTACATGGACTTCAAAATTTTAAGTAATTTTGATGGAACCGTATATATGGCTTGTAGGTCATCCTACGGACCATACATACAACCTGTAGAACCAACCTTGACCCTCAAAATTTCACTAGGGCTGGGGCACATTTACGAGACCTATCTTTGACTCGTACAAGGAATGACGTACTGTCCTGGTGAATCGTAAAAAAGGGTACTGGGACTTGATTCAAAAATTTATTTCCCTTGTTCTTACGATTGCTAAATACGGCCTGTAGATGTGACCCATAGACATAGTCTTCAGTCCAAAAATTGCATTTTCCTTCCTTTCTAAATCCAAGGTGTTACAGTATATCCCCCTTGGGAGCATTTGTCTGGAATAGAACTCAAGAAATTATAAGGAGGGTAGGGAAAAGATTTAATAGCCTAACATGAATGTACTACTCAAAATGCACAATATCAAGGAGGAACATCATCTCCAAGCTTAAACATGTTCAAGACATCATTTCATAATACATGCATGCAAATCACACTCAAATTCACATAATCACCGGGAAATTAATCAAGTTAACTCTTTTTCTTAAAATCAAATTTTCATGAGCATCCATGCATGAGGAAACATGAGAATGACTAAGACACATTAAACCACAAGGGATGAACCATGAGGAACTAAATACCTCTAGCTAGAGTGAGATCGGAGGAAAAGAGATGGGGATAACTGGACATCATATCGTCCTCGACCTCCCAAATAGCACCCTCTACTCTTTTATTCCTCCATAAGACTTTTATAGATGCAACTTGCTAATTCCTTAACTTCTTAACTTGCCGGTCCATAATTTCAACCGAATTTTCTTTATAGGAAAGACTTTCCCTTATACCAAGACTCTCCATTGGTACAATAGATGTCAAATCACCAACACATTTCTTCAATAAGGAGACATGGAATACCTAATGTAGCGATGCTAAGTTATTAGGCAAATCAAATTCATAAGCAACCTTGCGAATACACCTCAAAATCTAATATGGTCCCATATAATGGGGAATAAGCTTTCCTTTCTTTCCAAATCTCATCACACCCTTCATGGATGAAATTTTCAAATAGACCTAATCATCCACCTCAAATTCAAGATCTCCCTTCTAACATCGGCATAGGACTTTTGTCTACTTTGAGTCATTTTCAACCTCTCTCTAATATGCGAAACTTGCTCCATAGCCTCATGTACCAATTCGGGACCTATCAAACCAATCTCACCAACTTCACACTAAGTTTTGAATGATGGTTATTATTGTAAGAAAACTTAATCAAAGGCAAATGTTCATCCCAATTATCCTTGAAGTCAATCACAGAAGCACTTAACATATCTTCCAATGTTTTGATAGTACGCTCCGCTTGCCTATCGATTTGAGGATGGAAGGTAATACTAAGCTCAATACGAGTACCAAACCCTTTTTTGGAAAGATTTCCAAAACTTCTAAGGGAAATGAGTACCACGATTGGAGATAATAAATAGGGGCACTCCATGCAACCTAACCATCTCTATGAGATATAAATTGACATAGTCTTCTAGTGAATAAGAAACCTTGACGGGAATGAGATGAGACAACTTCGTCATAAGGTCTACAATAACCCAAATCAAGTCATGTTGTTACCGAGTGTGGGGAAAACCCACAATAAAGTCCATATTCAAATCCTCCCAATTCCAAGTAGGAAAACTAATATCTTGGAACAAACCTGCCGTGTTTTGATGCTCAACTTTCACTTGAGGAAAATTAGGACACTTAGCCACGAATTCCACAATATCCTTCTTCATCCCATTCCACCAATACACCGCCTGCAAGTTACGTACATCTTGGTGGCTCCTGAGTGAATAGAATATCAAGAAATATGGGATTCTGCTAATGTTTTCTCTCTCAAGTCGTCAACATCGGGAACACACACATGACCTTGATATCGAAGCACACCATCTCCCCTTTGGCAATTTCAGGCAATACTTCTTTTAACTTAATCAAGATTGGGTCAAGACCTTTCTTTTCTTTCACTTCCTCCACAAAAGATGATTCTTAACCATTATTAGCCATAATACCGCCTTTGGTGGAGTCAACTAACCAAACAACCAATCTGACCAATCTATAAACATCACAAACCAAATCCCTTTTATCTTCTTCCATATGGGCAACACTGCTTATTGATAGCTGCCTAAGAGCATCTGCCACTACATTCACCTTGCTGGAGTTATTGAGGACACTCATATCGTAATGTTTTAGTAACTCAAGCCATTTCCTTTGGCAAAGATTTATATACTTTTACTTGAACACATATTGAAAAATCTATTGGTCGGTGCAGACATTAACATGAACACCATATAAATAATGCCTTCATTTTTTAAAGGAAAACACAACCATCGCTGGTTCCAAATCATGGGTAGGATAGTTCTTTTCATGAATTTTAAGTTGCCTTGAAGAATAAGCAATTACATTCCCCTTTTGAATAAGGGCACACCCTAGTCCAATCTTTCAAGAATCACAATGATAAAAAAAACTCACTAGATCCTTCTGGTAGAGTCACTGCCAGATCTGAGGAAAGTTTATCTTTTAGTTCTTTGAAACTCTTCTCACAAGCTTCTGACCATAAGAACATGACTTTCTTTTGGGTCAATGTCGTCAATGGAGAGGAAATCGAAGAGAACCCTTCTACAAATATTCTATAGTAGGCAACCAAACCAAAAAAGCTTATGATATCCTATGGGATAGAATTCTATGCCAGCTCTTAACTAGATTCTCTTTTTAGGATTCACCTCGATACCCTTGCCAGAGTGTAACACCTCGGAAATTAGTAGGTTAAACTAGAGCCTAATTGTGAGGGTTAACGTTAAGGGTAAAGGGCAAGGGCCAAGGATTTTAGGTGAGAGCCATGGCTAGGGGGCCAAGGTTTCCTAAAAAGCACCTAGCCACTGCCTACCATGACCACAAGGGTCTTCACGACCCATGGTGGCCACCACGAGTAATGGTGACATCCGTGATTGGTGAGGCAGGGTGCCCCCAAAAGTGCCAAAGCCAAGGCTCCCTTTCATGAGCCACTTCACGGCTCATGGTCAAGACCACAGACCGTACGAAGGCTCGTGTGGTTACCTTAGCCTCATGGGAGACTTGCCAAACTGGAGGAGCTACTGGTCAAAGGGACCACAGGCACTACCAGGGGACGTGGTGCCCTTGACGGGTCGTGAAAGAGGGCGTTGTCCTTTGGACAGGGATGCCTAGCTAGGGGCTTTTTGTAAATTCCTTTTTTATTATTTATTTTATGGGGTCGATTTATATTGTCTTATTTCACATATATACATGATTTTAAGTAATTAAACACCATTTACTTTTATTATTCCCAAAAACCGAAATCAAAACCAAAAGTTCATATACTCCAATATTTCTCTCTCTAGAAGTTCCCAAAGATGAAGAAGAAGAAGTGGAGGCTAGGTCTTGAAGAACCAAGGTCTTTCTTCTCAAAATACAGGGGAAAAATCCATTAAGGTATGGTGGCATTTCATCTATGGGTAGCTTTCACCCATAGAGTCCTTTCAAAACTTGATTTCAAAGCTTCCAATTTCCCCAAAACCTAGGGTTTTAATCGAAGTCATGGGTTCTCTTTCAAAACGTTTTCAATGGTTGATTTATGTTTGATTATGATTGAGTTGATAATTAATTGTTGATTTATGATGAAAATCCCCCAAGAACCCATTAATTCCCTATATTACTAAATTGTGACTTCATGATGTGGGTTGATTGATTATGGAAGCATGGGAATAGAATATGTCTATATTGATTTAGTTTATTGACTTATGTCATTATTCATACCTAAATCGTAGTAATTCTAGGTGTGTTAGTGAATTGTGATTCATTTCCTTGAACGACAAAGTATGAAGAATTGATGTAAAATCATGATGCTATGTATATGCTTTGTGATTTCAATGAAAGTAATGTGATCATGACTACAATGCAATTGTGTTATTATTGAAAGGTTGTTCTGAATTATACACTTGTGAATGATGATGATATAATGTGAAAGGTTTGTTAAATGTAATGATACATCTTCAATTGATAGGCTTATGTCATCCTCTTCTTGTGTAACTAATGTATCTTGACTTAATGAACATTGAATCGGTAGACCTAATGGTGGTAGCCCATGCATGATGAGTCTATAACTACTTATGTTTGCATAATCAAGATACAACTTCCGATTCAAGTGTCTACGATTGTACAATAGTACTATAACCCAACCGAATGGGTTGGGGTCGAGTCCCAAGGGACTGGTTTCTGAGTATTAAGAGCTAAGCGCGAATATGCTAGAGTTAACCATAGTTGAAAACATTATCGAGTAAAAACATAATAAATGAAGGGGTTGATACTAATGTCAATTATCAAAGGGGAGTTTGTAGTCGATTAACAACTAAAACAACGAAAATGTAAAGATACTAATATAGGGAGACATGATTCTTGGGAATGCGATAGGAATACGGGATAAACTACACAATAGGGTAATTTCTATTGGTAATCAATTACTGAACATTTGTTACTAGGCTAGACTTTAGTGGGGTAAATTCTCTCTTGAGCAACTTACCCCGAATCAACTCGGTTTCTCTCGAACACTGAGTTTCCACTTTTAAGCATAGCCTCCGCCTTAACCAATTCACTCTCTCGAGCTGAATGTGTGGGTAAAGTCCTAGGATTCACTCTCTTGAGATGAACCCATGACAACCCAATAATCACCGGCTATCGATTTAGTAGTCTTAGTTTTTAAACCTCTCTCTTGAGCAAGCCAAAAACACTAAGATGAAATCATATTTTCAACTACAATCCCATTAATTTCAAACACAAATACTAAAAGAAATCACATTTAAACAATAGATAGACTAACAATAAGCAATACCCAACAAGAAATTTAACCCATATTCACAAAATCACATCCCAAGAATTTGGGTTTGAGCTAAACATAGAAAAAAGGAAGAAAATGATACTGAATCGAAGTAACATCAACTTGGTATGATTTATATTCACTTAAATCGAGTCTAAGATAAAGAATATTCAACTCCCACTTCCAATTTCTTGGAATTGGAAGTATTCAAGTCTCCAAAAGCTAAGCAAAAATATTCTCTACTTGAAAACTTAGAAAAATAAAATTGTTGTATCTGAAATTGCATACTACGATAAAAATTCAAACTAGTATTTATAGTTGTCAAAAAATGTGTTGTGAAGGATCACTCGGCACAGTTAGACGGGATCGCCGATGCACTCGGTGATCCGCCCTTTGATCTGCTTCATCGCCTTTCAGATTTTGCCTTCAGCATCTTCACATTCTGGATCATTGGGCAATATTGTACTGCCTCACGAAACTGTTCGATGAAACGCCGACTTGATCTTTTCCTTCAGGGCTCAGCACACTGGAACTTTAGGCGAAGTAAAGGCCATTCGGCGACTCGCCGAATGCATTAGGCGATCCTCATGTCCTTTTTTTCTTTCGTCTTTTCAGCCGTTTTATTCCTTTTTGCCAAGTAGTGTCCATGCTTTGCCTCAAACTCCAAATACCTGAAACTTAAGGATTTACATCAGTTATTGACACAAAATATGCATTTAAGGACACTAAATCTATTAAAATGAATCCCTAAATGAGTCCAAATTATGGACTCATCAAATACTATAATGATGTACCTTAGATCGGTAGGCTAATGACAACCTTCCATGTATAACAATGATGAACCTTTAATCGGTAGTCTTATGGCACCCTTTCCTGAGGATTCAATGAGCTATCCTATTAATGTACCTTTAATCGATAGGCCTATGGCACCCTTTCATGTGTTAAATTACGTACCTTGAATCGGTAGGCTTATGGAACCCTTTCATGTGTACTAATGTTAAAGTAATGAACTACTCTATGGGAATGTAAGCTTAGCACCAAGTAGATATGGTAAGATGAAAGCTCTCCCCATGTTCGGTCGGGTTTCAATGAACATGTTTCTTATCCCATAACTATGTACCCTCATAGGTTATTAGCTAGTCGATCCACCTAAGCTAAAATGTTACCGGTTCTACCTCAGGTAAGTGGACCAACCCGGTACGGTGTGGGATAGACACCGGATTCCATGTTAAGCTAACATAGTCTATGTCGATTAATGTTTTTTCCCATCATGTGTGTTATGTTCTATGGTTACTTGAGAGGTTCTATGAAGTGTGGGTGGTAGTATGGGATGTCATTCATGTATTGCACGAGTAGGCTTTGAGAGGGCTATGGTGTGTTTCTCTATTTTCTTAATGTCTAATGAAATGAATGTGCTTATATTGAAGATAATGAGAATGTTGACTTAAAGGCTTAATGTAATAATGAATGCATTACTTGGAAATGTTATAAGGAGTTAATTTCCTTGTCATGAATTATTAAAGGTGAATGTTCCTTATCTATGATTATTGACTAAAGGTGAAAAATGAAGAATGGTAAGTACATCTATGGTGGCCTGAAAGTGGTAGTTAGTAAGAATGGTAGTATGGGATGCCATTCCTACATTCCACAAGTATTGCTTAGGGTTACCAAAGATGATGGTTCGAATGTGTTGTGATGGCTTACATGTTGAATATGATTGTATCTTATGCCTTTTATACTAAAGTTCATGATGTTTCTCAAAAATTGGCATATAGCATGATTTTCAACCAAAATGTCCTGTTTAATCATGATTTTTGCATGGCTATCACACTTAGTACATTTTTGTGTGCTAACCCACATTCCTTCTATTTTTCTACAAAGTGTAGGTTCCGGATCTTCAAGTGACTACTATTGATCAAAGCTTGGATTGATTCTCTCGAAAGCTAATTGGTAAGTCCTCATGGTTCGAGGACGAGAGTTGTCATTTTTAGTTTCTTTTATGTCATTTTACATTTCGGACTATGTTGAAGGGCTGTGACCCTATCTTTGATTCTAAAGTTATATTAGATGGCCATGTGAGACAAAGTTAGACTTCCGCTGTTTGAAATAAAGTTTTCGATTGTATGGATTAAAACTTTTAAATTATGTACCATTTTCTTATGTCTTATCTTATGAATGCTATGAGGCTTTTCAAAGTCTTTTACGTCATGTCACGTCCGGGGTGTAGGCTCTGGTCGTGACAAACATGGTATCAGAGCACACGATGTTGGGATGGTGTTTATGATTGATGTCTCATAAGCAACTTCTAGTAGAGTCTTATTCATAGTGTGAAGTGTGCCACATTTATGAATGAGACGCTATAAGACGTTAGGAAAATACATTTCTTCAGGTACTCTTTAAGTCGTTCCATAGAGTTTAACTCTATAAAAGTCCATTTCCTAACACTTCTCTTGTGTCTTCACGAAATGAATACATGAAGGGCGAATGCTAGAAGAGTGGAAGAGGAGAATATGAATCAAGATGTTCCTCAAGGCAATCAAGTTCTGATTGATCCTCTAGCCATGTCAGATGGGGAAGTTAGGTCGGCCCTTCTAATGATGGCTCAAGCCGTAACTACTCAAGCCCAAGCTATGACGGCCCAAGCCAATAGGGGTGTTGAGACTCATATGAACCCTAATGTGAGCACCATGGCTTCTAGGTTCAGGGACTTTGTGAGGATGAATCCTCTGGTGTTATCCAAAGAGGGAGAGGATCCCCAAGAGTTTTTGGATGAGGTGTATAAGGTAGTTAATGTTATGGGGGTTACTTCGGTAGAAAAAGCGGAGCTAGCCACTTATCAATTGAAAGATATTGCCCAAGTTTGGTTTACTCAATGTAAGAGCAATATGCAGGTTGGAGCGGGTCTCATAGATTGGGAGGTGTTTAAGAAAGAATTCCTTGATAGTTTCTTTCCCCGTGAGAAGAGAGAAGTTAAGATGGAAGAATTTATCCACCTTAGGTCCGCATGAGTGTGCAAGAGTATTCCTTGAAATTTTCCCTTTTGTCTAAGTATGCTCCATCTTTGGTCTCGAACCCGAGGGATGAGATGAGTAGATTTGTGACGAGTGTGTCCGACCTAGTTGAGGAAGAATGACGTATGACAATGCTCCATCATGACATAAATATCTCTAGGCTGATGGTGTTTTCTTAACAAATTGAGGAGTCCAAGTTTAAGAGAAAGAATAGAGAGATGAAGAGAGCTAGGTTCGATGAGCAAGGTCAACCAAGGTTCAAAAAGAGAGCTTCTAACTAAGATTCTTCAAGAACTCATAGGGTTAACCAAGAGAAAGGTGGTGGGTCTCCATTTCCAAAACCTATTTGCACCAATTGTGGAAAGAGCATTATGGGAAGTGCAGCCAATACAAATGGGTGTTATGGTTGTGGAAAGAATGATCATAAAGTGAAAGATTGCCTTACACTATTAGTAAAAGGAAGAGATGCCAAGCAAGCTTCTCTTTATGGTTCCATTTCTATCCCTCCAAATAATGGTCGTTTCTATGCATTCCGGTCTAGAGAGGACAAAGGAACCCCTCCGGATGAAGGCACCAGTATGTTTATAGTTTCTTATGGTTGTGAATGTTTTATTAGGGTCCTTATGTTATTTTCATATTAGTCTTAGTATGGGTTTACTCCCAAGGGGGAGATGGTATGCTTAGAAGGCAAGGTTGTTGAGAGTTTCGATGTCCTTATCTCTTTTTTCTATTCCTATTCAAGCTTTATACAAAGAGTTCCTTGTAACTTGTTTCATGTTTTGGAGTCATTATGGAGTCATGTGTGATTATGTGATTCCATGGTCTCCTTATGTTATGCATATTCTTGATGAATTCATGTCTAATGAGAAAATGAGTTTTCATGATTGTTATTCCTCATATTGATGTGCATTAAGTATGAGTTTCATATATGTTTCATGAGTTGAATTGTTGAACATACTTAAATGAGCTTTTTAAAGTAATTGCATAATTTCCTTCATGATGTTATGATGAGCATTATTTGAATTGGAGAAGGTAATTCCTCCAATGAAATGAGAAATGTTGAAGTTTTCATGCATAATGGGTTGTTAGATGTAGTTCCTACTTCCTTGTGTTGCATTGAGTATATTGAGATGGAGTTGATGTTTCCTCCTTTGGATTGTGCATTGTTACGATATTTTATGCATGCTGGGATGCTAGTCTTGAGTCTTTAATTCCGAGAAACGTTTAAATGTGTCATTCAAGTACAAATGTACCCAAGGGGGAGATAATGTAATACCTTGGAAATTAGTAGGTTTAACTAGAGCCTAAATGTGAGGGTTCATGTCAAGGGCCACGAATTTTGGGTGAGGGCCATGGCTAGGGGGCCAAGGCTGCCTAAATAGCACCTAGCCACTGCCTACCATGACCACGAGGGTCTTCACAACCAACGGTGGCCACCACGAGTCGTGGTGATACCCCTGGTTAGTGAGGCAGTGTGCCCCCAAAAGTGCCCAAGCCAAGGCTCCCCTTCACGAGCTACTTCACGGCTCGTGGTCAAGACCACGGACCGTAGGAAGGCTCGTGGGGTTGCCTTAGCCTCATGGGAGACTTGACAAGTTGGAGGAGCTAATGGTCAAGGAATCACGGGAACAACAACGGGCTGTGGTGCCCTTGACGGGTCATGAAGGAGGGAGTGGTCCCTAGGACGGGGTTGCCTATCTAGGGGTGTTTTTTTTAATTACTTTTTTATTATTTATTTTATGGGGTCAATTTATATTTTCTTATTTCACATATATAAATGATTTTAAGTCATTAAACACCCCGTTTACTTCATTATTCCCAAAAACCCAAATCAAAACCAAAAGTTCATCTTCTACAATATTTCTCTCTCTAGATGTTTCCAAAGAAAAAGTGGAGGCTAGGGCTTGAAGAACCAAGGTATTCATTCTCAAATTTAGGGGAAAACTCCATTAAGGTATGCTGACTTTTCATCTATGGGTAGCTTTCACCCTTAGAGTCCTTTCA
>NW_006239152.1:404456-420352 GCF_000226075.1 Solanum tuberosum | reverse complement strand
TGATTTATGATGGATTATGATTGAATTGATAATTAATTGCTGATTTATGATGAAATTCCCCTAAGAACCCATGAATTCCCTATATTACTAAATTGTGACTTCATGATGTGGGTCGATTGATTATGGAAGCATGAGAATAGAATATGTCTATATTGATTTATTTTATTGAATTATGTCATTATTCATGCCTAAATTGTAGTAGTTCTAGGTGTGTTGGTGAATTGTGATTCATGGCCTTGAAGGGAAAAGTATGAAGAACTGATGTATAATCATGATGCTATGTATATGCTTTGTGATTTCAATGAAAGTAATGTGATCATGACTACAATGAATTGTGTTATTATTGAAAGGTTTTTCTCAATTATACACTTGTACATGATGATGATATAATGTGAAAGGTTTGTTCAATGTAATGATACATCTTGAATTGGTAGGCTTAGGTCATCCTCTTATTGTGTAACTAACGTATCTTGACTTAAAGAACATTGAATTGGTAGACCTAATGGTGGTATCCCTTTCATAAATGATTAATGAAGTATTCTAGGCTTTGTCTTGAATCGGTAGACCTTATGGTGGTAGCCCATGCATGATGAGTCAATGAACTTCTATAATGATGTACCTTAGATCGGTAGGCTAATGGCAACCTTCCATGAATGAAAGTGATAAACCTTTAATCGGTAGGATTGTGGCACCCTTTCATGAGGATTCAATGAGCAATCCTAATAATGTACCTTTAATCGGTAGGCTTATGGCACCCTTCCATGTTTTAAATAACATACCTTGAATCGGTAGGCTTATGGCACCCTTTCATGTGTACTAGTGTTAAAGTAATGAAGTACTCTATGGGAATGTAAGCTTAACACCGAGTAGATATGGTAAGATGGAAGCTTTCTCCAAGTTAGGCCGGGTTTCAATGAACATCTTCCTTATCCCATAACTATATGCCCTCATAGGTTATTAGCTAGTGGATCCATCTAAGCTAAAATGTTACCGGTTCTACCTTAGGTAAGTAGACCAACCCTTTACAGTGTGGGATAGACACCGGATTCCATGTTAAGCTCATATGGTCTATGTCTGTTAATGCTTATTCCCATCATGTGACTTAGGTGCTATGGTTACTTGAGAGGTTCTATAAAGTATGAGTGGAAGTATGGGATTCCATTCATGCATTGCACGAGTAGGCTTTGAGAGGGCTATGGTGTGTTTCTCTATTGTCTTAATGTCTAAAGAAATGAATGTGATCATAATGAAGCTAATGAGAATGTTGACTTAAAGGCTTAATGTAATGATGAATGCTTTACTTGGAAATGTTATAAGGAGTTACTTTCCTTGTCATGACTTATTAAAGGTGAATGTTCCTTATCTATGATTATTGACTAAGATGAAAAATGAAGAATGGTAAGTACATCTATGGTGGCCTCAAAAGTGGTACTTAGTAAGAATGGTAGTATGGGATGCCATTCCTACATTGCACAATTATATCGTAGGATTACTTAAGATGGTGGTTCTAATGTGTTGTGATGACTTACATGTTGAATATGAATAGGCTTTGAGAGGGCTATGGTGTGTTTCTCTATTGTCTTAATGTCTAAAGAAATGAATGTGATCATAATGAAGCTAATGAGAATGTTGACTTAAAGGCTTAATGTAATGATGAATGCTTTACTTGGAAATGTTATAAGGAGTTACTTTCCTTGTCATGACTTATTAAAGGTGAATGTTCCTTATCTATGATTATTGACTAAAGATGAAAAATGAAGAATGGTAAGTACATCTATGGTGGCCTCAAAGTGGTACTTAGTAAGAATGGTAGTATGGGATGCCATTCCTACATTGCACAATTATATCGTAGGATTACTTAAGATGGTGGTTCTAATGTGTTGTGATGACTTACATGTTGAATATGAATGTATCTTATGCCTTTTATACTAAAGTTCATGATGTTTCTCAAAAAATGGCTTATAACAAGGTTTTCAACCAAAATGTCCTTTTAAGCATGATTTTTGCATGGCTATCAGACCTAGTACATTTTTGTGTGCTAACCCATATATCTTATATTTTTCTACAAACTGTAGGTTCAGGATTTTAAAGTGACTTCTAGTGTTCAAAGCATGGATTGATTCTCTCCAAACCTAGTTGGTGAGTCCTCATGGATCGTGGATGAGAGTTGTCATTTTTAGTTTCTTTTATGTCATTTTATGTTTTGGACTATGTTGAAGGGCTGTGACACTATCTTTGATTCTAAAGTTGTATTAGATGGCCATGTGAGACAACGTTAGACTTCCACTATTTTAAATAAAGTTTTCGATTGTATGTATTAAAAGTTTTAAATTCCATACCATTTTCTTATGTCCTGTTCTGAATTCTATGCGGCTTGTATGAGGCTTTTCGGAGTCTTGTACGCCATATCACATCCGGGGTGTAGACTCGGGTCATGACACAGAGACAATGTGACCAACAAAACCCACAGATCTAAACAAAAAATCATATTTACTAAAAAGAGTTATTATATTTTAGGAATTGCAACACAATCCTCAAATGATTGGCATGCTCACCTTTACTCCTTGAGCAAATCAAAATGTCGCCAATAAGTACAATCATAATCATATCAAGGTATTGGCTGAACATCATATTCTTAAAATCCATAAATGTGGCTTGAGCATTAGTTAACCCAAATGACATTACTAAAACTCATAGTGACCATACTGAGTCCAAAAAGTCGTCTTCGAAATGTCATCTTCCTTCATCTCAATTAGTTATAACCAGACCGAAGGTCAATCTTAGAAAAGTAACTGGCTCATTGGAGTTGATTAAACAATTCATCTATTCTCAGAAGAGGGTACTTCATCTTAATGGTAACGTTA
This sequence comes from Solanum tuberosum, assembly GCF_000226075.1. Lineage (NCBI taxonomy): Eukaryota > Viridiplantae > Streptophyta > Magnoliopsida > Solanales > Solanaceae > Solanum > Solanum tuberosum. Next base: position 417,488 of record NW_006239152.1, on the reverse strand, counting down.
TTCAACTATCAGTAATCAATCAACATACGAAGGGAACCACCCTTCTTACGAAAAAAAAGACTGGAGCACCCCGATGAGTCTGAGATTTGGATTCATTTAGGAATTTGTTTTGATAGTTTTAGTGTCCTCAAATGCCTAATTTATGCTATAAACTGATGTTAAAGCGTTGATTCTGACGTATGTGAGCTAAGGAGAAAGGTAAGGACACTAACAGGAAAAAGGGAGCATAACAAGCTGAAGAAGTGAAGAAAGGCGATCCTGGTGATTGCCAAGACCACTTGGCGACTCGCTGAGTGGCTCTTCAGCCCGCCTAAAGTTCCAGTGTGCCAGCCATGAGGGAAGAAACAAAGTCAGCGATAGGAATGGGCTGTCGATGAACCGACGATCTATATTGCAATGACAAAATGGATCGCCCAAAGTTACAGGACTTGGGGATGCTGAGAACCAATGCATAATGGTGATGGAAGAGAGCAAAGTGTGGATCGCCAAACCACTCGGCGAGCCTAACTTATCTCGCCTAATGGCCTTTCAGGCCATTTTTTTGGGCAACTCTAACTTGAACTTTTAACTGTAAATTGAGCATCATGCTATCATTCAGGAGAGTTGTCTTTTGAGTTTTAGAGATTGTAGACTTTGAAGCTTTTTGAGGCTCAATTTTGAGGATTTGCAAATGGGTTTCGAAATTTCTTTAATTTGGACCACTGTAAAAGCTTCAGAGAATTTACCCATATCATGTCGAATGTATTTGGTAATCGTTTCCCCATTTTAATGATGTGTGGCCTAAATCCCAATTCTTTAGGTGTGATTATGTTATTATAGGTTTAATTAGCTTATGTGTATTGGTAATTACTAATTTAAATGCTATATTGAAGTCAGTTTAATCATTAGCTGTGTTTTAATAAATGAAATGAGTGAGATTTTTGAACCAAAGGTTTTGATTAATGGTTTGTAGGTATTGGGTTGATATAGGTTCAGCTCGAGAGAGTGAATCATAAACCTAATCCTACCCTTCTTGCTTGAGAGAGAGGATATATTAAGGTTGTGGGCAGTTCATATTTGTTCAACTTGTTCATGTTCGAGAGAAATCAATTTAAACGTGATAGTTATTCGAGAGAAAACTATTTCAATCATAGTCCGACCTACCCACATATATTTAGCTATTTATTAGTAGTTTCAATTACCCATATAGCGAAATACTCCTATAATCAATCATATCCCGAGAATTCCTTTCTTTATTATTATTTCATTGTTATTTGATTGTGTTGTAGTTGATAAATGCAAACTAAAAAAACCCCATCTGACATTCGTGTCATTCCCTTTGACTTGTTTACTAGTTATTTTCGACAATTTCTATTCCTATAACTATTTGGACCACTTTTGTACTTAATAACTGAAATTGAACATGTACCGCTCCATATGGGTTCGACCCCAACTCTTCATTGAGTTTTATAATTCTTAATGATCGTTTGCACCTAGAATTGGATGAGGTGTGCTTGAAACGTTAATCAAAATGGCACCGCTGCCAGGGAGTTGTGTTGCTTGAAATTCTTTTATTGATGTTAAATTGTGATCTTTTTGGTTGTACTTGAATCACTTACTTTAGTTATTGTTTTGTGTTGCTTGTGCTGAACAGAGGAAGAGATGAGCATAAACAAGAGTAATGGTAGTCAAGTGTGCCACAAAGACGATATTGGGAACCTTAATGATGTGAATGACCCAATTCGATTGGGTGGTGTTGGTGCAATACGTCTACCTCAAATTGAAGGGAATGTCATCTTCTATGTCACTAGCACAATGCTATAGCTCCTCCAAATGAAGGGATTATATAAAGGATTTGCTCACGAAGACCCTCATGAGCATATTAGGAACTTCGTGGAAATTTGTGGTCCGTTCTCATTCAAGAAGGTATCACAGGAATCAGTCCATCTCAGGTTGTTCCCATTCTCTTTAATGGATAGGCTAGTAAATGGTCGGCTTAGTTGGCAAGGGATTCCATCACCTCTTGGGATGAGCTTACTACAACATTCCATGTGAGATTCATTGCCCCGTCAAAGAAGATGAAACATAGGGATAGTATCTAAGGTTTCAAACGCTTGCAAGGTGAACCTATCCATGAGATGTGGCTTTGGTTTAAGAAGTTGGTACTTCAATGTCTAACCCACGGGATGCCAAATCAGATATTGCAGCAGTACTTCTATAGGAGCCTTGACTCGGTGAAAAAAGGAGTTGCTTATCAACTTGTTCCCAGAGGTATAATGCAATAACCCTATGAATTAGCGTTTCAAGTCCTTATGGGATGACAAAGATCAATAGGACCTGATACACTCATGAAGACCAACTCTCTCATCTCACCTTTAGAATGACAAAAGAGCAGATCGAAACGGATCAAGAGAGAGACATAAACATGGCCAAAATGATGACCTAGCTGGATCTATTGGCGAAATATATGATGGTAAGTGGTATGCAGAGTGTTAATGATATGGGTGTTGGTGGAACAAACCCCGAAGAAGATCATTTTGAAGCACTTTACAATGAGGAAGTGAACTTACTAGCTAATCAAGGATGTGGATATCGAGAAAACTATCCAAGGATGGGTGGAAACCTGGGTTTTAATTAAGATGAGAGATGCAAAGACAGTGACAGGGATCGGCGTGTTCGTAACGCCACTTCGAAGGAAAGTGAGGGTGAAAAGGGAAGGTACGTCCCACCCCATGAGCGTCAAAAGCCCAATGAGTCTGAAAATGTCTGTTCGGAAGACATGCTCTCACATATTCTAAACAAAGTTGAAGGGTTGGACAAAGTGTTGAAAGAGATGAAGGAGGATGCCTTTACACTTATTCCAAAGTTCACCTCCCATTCTTTGTCAATCAAGCAGTTGGAGACCCGAATGGGTCAAATTTCTTCTCATTTGAATCCAAGGCCAAAAGGGGCCCTTCCAGGTGATACCTTGGCAAACCCAAACAATGATCCATAAATTGGTAATTGCATTGTGCCACGACGTTAACTAAGACACTTCTTGGGAGGAAACCCAAGATTTTAATGCTTTAGTTTTTGATTTTGAATAACAGGTGTTGATTGTGCAGGTTAAAAAGTTAAAAGTGTTGGAAAATGGGTAGTTTAGCAAGCAGAAGTCCAGTCGGTGACACACCGAATTGGTCGGCAAGCCCCAACTTGGACCGTCGTGGGAACCACCAAGCTTCAAGGGGAACTCTGTAAAACTCGGCTGGCTATATGCTCAATCGATGACTACCCAAATAGGTCGATGAGCCCGACTTTATCCGCCGTTTGATCCCCAAATTGATGGGAGTTCTATAAAACTCGGCAAGGTAAATTACCACTCGGCACATCACCGAGTGGTTCGGCGACACGACTTACTCCGCCGAAAAGAGCGTGAATTGAAAGATATTAAAGGCCAAACGGTTTCAAATTCCAAAATACTTCAACTTCTCCCATTTTTAACTTCGTACTCTCACTCCCCACTTTAGATCTTGCTTATTTTCCTGTTTTTACTTGCTAATTTCGTGAAATCGTTGCTTGGAATTGTGGAAGTTTACTACCTAGCTATACAACTCTTAAATTCGGCATTAAGATTGGATTTCCGAACCCCATACTTTAATTGTGTGGTTGAAATAAAATGCAATAGGTAAATTGATGTTGATGATTTTTTGGGTAGTTGAATATAATCGTGTTTCATTTTTGGATTGCCAGTAATGAATTTAAATGTGTGCCTAATTACCTTAAATGATCGATTCCCGTGTTCTTACCTGTAAAATCGAGTCTAAATTGTTTGGTTGGGATGTAAATGTATTAGGTATAGTGAGGTGAAGTTTAAGTAACCCAAAATCTTGCAAAATGACGTAATTTGCCTAATGATGGAGCGTTTGACGTCATTCTTAAGGGAAAAAGTCATCAAATGGCCAATTGTGGCCACATAGGGGGATGTCTGAGTACCCCGAGGGCATCAGTAGTATGGGTCTAACCTTAATTGAATGATGTTTATGTTTAGTTTTGAATTCGGGGGATGCGGGCTTGATTTTGAAGTATGGGGTTGAAAATTGGCACGTGATATACCGTGAGTTTACGGTATTTTGATGCATTTCACTTAGAAGTTGTGTGTGTCTAGGGCTATATTGTATTAAAAAAATGTTTTATGTATTATGTATTATGTTTGCAGTAAATAGGCTTGGAGGCGGTTGATGAAGATTTGGTGCTGAAAAGTGCAGAAGTAACCACCAACGGAGCCACCCACGGACCGTAGGTCCATCGACAGGCCGTGGGTGGTCAGTGGTAAGTCTTGGTCTGGGAAGTTGAGATCTATTACTCAATCCACGGAGTGCTAGGATGGACTGTAGACCAATCCACCGACCGTGGGTGAGGCATCGTAGGTGGAACATCAGGGAAGTCTGACAAGTGTGGAACCACAGAGCAAGATGACGGACCGTAGGTCGACCCACGGTCCTTCCTGCGCGTCCGTCATTGATGATCTTGGTGTAAAGGTTCCAATACCTGATGAAAAGTTTCTAAGTGTTGAACCACGGAGAGTGACCTATGGACCGTAGGTCAACCCACAATACGTAAATTGTGTAGTCGACAGAAGCCGCGTCCAGACAACTTATTTCCTTATTTTGTTTCCTTTCTATTTAGGACTTGTTTTCTATAAATACGAGTTATAAACCTCATTTTTGGAGGTTAGAAATTATTGTAAACTCTTAGTTTTTGTGTTTTTGTGAATTAACTTGCAAACTTTAGCAATTCGATTTCCCGATTTCGTTTTATAAGATTTTCACTTAGTAATTCAATTGAAGATTTTGGGTTTCATCTATTTTAATTGTAAGTTCATGAATTCTTTCTTCTTAATCATGAATTGTGAACTCTAAACCATGAGTAGGTAAATCCACAACTAGGGTTGTGGGAACCATGAGCAATTAACAAAGTATGAATAATAATTAAGTAATTATTGAATAGTGTTTACGCATGTATTGTTAATTCTTTCGCTTAGAAGTGTTTTTAATGGTGGCCAACGTTAGAACTCGCCTCCTTGCAACTTGCCGGACCAAGGAGGTAGTTAATCAGAAAATAATTTACAACAAAGATTTAGTGAATGCTATCTAATAGTCTTATGTCAATTGGTGTGAGGTTGAAAACTAAATCATTCATTGATGTGATGTCTAATCTGGGGTAAAGTATGGTTAGTAAAGCATACACCCTTAGCCAGACAAGCTGCACGGTGAAATTCCCTACTTGGAGGACCAATCACTTAGGGATACCTAACTTACCAACTTTGCATGTAAAACACTAGGAAATGATTATTATTATTAGGATTACTGCGTTAAGAACTACTGGGGATCACATATACCGTAGTTTCTCTCTCATATTGATAACTCAAAGTTTGAATCCTGCTTACTTGTTACTTAATCAACAATCTGTTACTTGTTTACAAAACCCCCCCTTTATTTACTTGTCTCGGAAATAGTTTGACTAAACGGATATAATAGCGAGTTAAGTTTAAGTCTGAACCATATTCCTCGTGGGATCGACCCCAACCTACAAGATCAATTCTTTATTTGACAACGATCGCTTATACTTCTTTAGGGAGGTGTAATTTGAGCGTATCAAATTTTGGCGCCGCTGCCGGTGAATACAACTATTAGATTAAGTTTAACTACATTATTGAACTTTAGTCAAGTATTTCTTGATTTCACATTTTCTTTTGTTTTTGTTTTCTACAGGTTTCTACTCTAGTGTATGCCAGGTACACGCAGTCGAGGCTAACCATTGACCCCTACGGTCCATAGTTGAGAAACACTTTAAGAAAAATGACTAATCAAGGGGTCCGAAACAATCCAATTGACGAGAATCTAGGTGATGGGGTTGAATTACAGCCTCCTAGGGTTGTAAATGTGCACGTTTAGATTCATGGTGATAATCTAATCGGAGATGCAGAAAGGGTGCACAATCCGCCAGCACCGAGGTTGTATGATAACTACAGGGTTGACTTCAATACAGTTGAATCAGAAGGGCCCATAGTTTTTCCTCCTCTACCTCTAGGGCAAACATTTGTGGTAACAAGCAGTATAATGCCAATGCTTACAGCACGAGGGCTGTTTTCTAGTCTATCATCGGAAGATCCACATGGTCACATGGCTAAATTGAGAAGTTTCTTTAGGAGTTATGTGGGACGACCAGAGTTCGATATGGATGTCATAGGGTTGAGAGTCTTCCCAGTATCATTGATCGGCGATGCTGCGGCGTGGTTTGCTGAGCTTAAACATAATTCAATTCATACATAAGTGATGGGACCAATTGCATAAGGTATTCATGGAAAAGTATTTCCCAGTGTCCAAGAAGCTAAATAACAAGGATAAACTAAATAATTTTGTAGCACTACCTAGAGAGTCTGTGAGCTGTTCTTGGGATAGGTTCACTGCGTTCATCAGAACTGTTCCGAATCACCGCATAGATGGCGAGTCGTTGAATGAGTATTTCTACAGAGGGCAGGATGACACTCAAAAGGCTGTGCTAGATACTTGTCATGACCCAGGGGTACCCCCTAGACATATCATGGCATACATTACCCCATAGGGGTCTCATACAAGCCCTTAGCATCATAGCATAGGTAATAGAAACAAAATACGGGAAAATTTAAAATTCTTACAATGGAAGTCATTTTCATAAAAATCAAGCGGAAGTCTTTCTATACTTTGTCTAAAACCATCTAATACAAATTTTAGAATAAACTCTTGGGACACAGCCCATACAATAGTGTCTCAAAACATGAAATAAAATACATAAAGGAAATGTGGGTGATGTCCTCGAAGGTATGAGGACTCACCAAGATCTTCAACTCCTTAGCTCCTTAGGAAACCTAGCTTCGAGATAGCACTCAAGTCTCCAAACACTACATTTGATTAAAATGTAGGCAATGTGCGTTAGTACAAAATGTACCAAGTATGATAGCTAGCACAACACCATAAAAGCATCTCGAATGGTTAGTCAACATACAACATAAAGTCAAGACATAACAACATAGTCATAGCATAATCATCATAGTCGTAGCATAATCATCATAGTCATAGCATAATCATCATAGTCATAGCATAATCTCCAACATAAACATCATATAAACATAAGTCAACATAAGACATAGTTAATGAACATAGAAGATAAGTCATAATCATAATAAGCCAAGTCTTCAACATAAGAATCTTATAAGCATAATTGACTCTTAGTCATCTCTACCATAATAACACCATTCTCAAGTAACCTCAAATCAGATAAGTGCAAAGCATGAATAGCATCCATAATACAACCCAAGCCAAATATCCTTTTTTAATCATCTTAATCATAGTCTATATACATTGTCAAGTCTCTAAGCTTCTCTGTACCATACGGGCACCATACTTCTAAGTAACCTTAAAGCAAACTTGTGCAATGTATGAAAGGCATCCCATACTACCCTTCACATCAAGCATAGCCATGAAGTCATCATATTCATATTTACCCTACTTTAGTCTCATTACTATCTTACTTCATAAAGACAAGGGAACTATCACCTTATTCAATAATATCATGTCTAGGAAGGCAACTATGGCACAATGCTATCTAAGCATATAACCTATAATACAACACTCATAATGTAACTTTTAGTCACACGTGTGCAATGCATGAGTAGCATCCAATACTACTACTCATACTAAGAACTCTCTTAGGTCATCATACCATGTTTTTTAATTAGGGACTAGCCCTTTTTTCAAAGCATGGAAACACCAGGAGACAGTTTATTAAGTCTATCTTAGTCCCTTCCTGTTTTGAACCCTAAGATATACTATACTAGGTACATCTTAGTTCATCATGTTGGAACTCTAGGAAATGCTACTTAAATCATAATCTAAGTTCATTAAACTTTAACTCTTGGAGATGCTACCTAAAGCATAATCTTAGTTAATTAAAAGTTGGACCCTATGAGATGCTTCTTTTAGCATGCCTAGGTTCATTATCATTATGGACTTTATGAGGCACTACTCAAGCATATCTAAGTCCATTTATACGCTTTAACATTATGAGGTCCTTGACTAACTTGTATTAGTCCCTCATTACTTAGAACCCTTAGATATACTACATTAAGTACATCTTAGTTCATGAAGGTTGAACCCTAGGAGATACTACACTAGGTAAATATTGGTTCATCATGTTTGAACTCTAGGAGATACTACTTAAAGCATACTCTTAGTTCATTTAGTTTGATATCTAGGAGATCCTCCTTCAAGCATAATCTTATACCATTACTTGGATTGGACTCTAGGAGATGCTACCTAATGCATAATCTTAACCCATGAGGTTTGAACTCTAGGAGATGCTACATTTAACACAATCATAGTTCATTACCTATCTTGTTTAATTGGGATATAGCCTTAACCGACATGAGAACATATGAGCTATCAGATGATCTCTAATGGTGTTACCCACACCATCAAGGTTTGGTCCACTTGCCTAAGGTAGGACCGATTTGTTAGCTTAGTCGGATCCACTAGCTAACTTTCCTATGGGGCATGTAGTTATGGGATACAGAGATTGCTACTAGAAACCCAAACTCCACTAGGCGAGGCTTCCATCTCATGAGGCACACTTGGGGAAATCCATACTCTTTTAGGTAGGAGATCCCATGTGGGAAGCCCAAACTAAACTAGGTGGGAACCTTCACGAAAGCCCAAACTCAACTAGGTGGGAACCTCCATCTCATTTCAATATCCACTAGATACTATGCATAAATCCCATAAGATAATTATTAAGTGTCTACTTTGACTCAAGTTTATGGAAATATGTTCTTGACAACTAATCCATGCTAATACCTCTTTCAGACCATGTGGAAGAAACTATCACCATCCATGACTTAGGTATAAAGTCTCTATATTCTTTGGTTCAATTAGGTAAGAGAAGCCCTTCAACCCTAGAACCATTACTATGTGAGAAGTCTTTCATATTAAGTTCATCTTCATGCCTAACATCATCTCTAGAATTCTACATTCGACAACGATGCCATCATGACCTAAGTGATTCTATCACTTCCTACAATCTATGATTCATGAAGTGATCTAGGTTGGTAAAGGTCCTTCATTACAATTATATTCATTAGCCTTGTACTCACATGTAGATTATACTCTCAAGGCCTTAGTATCTATAGTTGATCATATTAGTTTCACTCTTAAGCCCTAGTAATAAACATTCACAACATATGAGTCTTCATTCTCAATGACTCCACACCATGGAAACATAATATGAACCTAGATTACAAGGCATTCAATCACATTCTTCATTATTAGGTGATTCTAGCCACAATATATCCCAAAGGTTCAATTCCAACTTTACAAGTCAAGATCAATCTTGTAGTGTATACTCTAGTGCAATTCATGTCTAGGTACTGCTTATATTGATCAATTACTACTCATAACATTGATTTAGGAAGATCACTCATGAACCTTCAATCTCACCTTTAATGGCATAAACCCACAAATATCGCATTCCTCAATTTAGATTAGGGTTTACCATAGCGATCAAATGAAATCATCATAACATCGATAAAAAAAGCTAAATCAATCATAATTGGGTATTATCCAATAAATTGGAATTATACCCAAGCCCTACACATAATGTAAGAACAACCCTAGCTAGAATTAGGTTTTTGACTTCACAATTGGGGGAAAACTAAGGGGGCTCTATGGGGGAAGAACCAATAGATGAATAAGATTAACATAACTCTTTTCAAAGCCCTAACCAAGCTTGAATCAATGGTGAAAAACGACCTAGTTTGTTGCCCTTTTCCTTCTCCTCCTCTTCTTCTTCTTCTTCTTCTTCTTCTTCTTCTTCTTCTTCTTCTTCTTCTTCTTCTTCTTCTTCTTCTTCTTCACTTTTAGAGAAAGGATTTTTGGAGAGTATTTTAGGGTTCTTTGATGAGTTAGTTAAATGATTTAGTTTAGGGTTATATTAGTCTTATATAGGTGGCTAATTAACTAACTAACCTAATTACCTTTACCCCTAATTAATTACTAACTTAACCCGCAAACCCCTAACAAACAACTTGAACTCAAAAGCTGTGTTGACGTACGGATCCCCACCTATGGACAGTAGGTGGGTTGACGGACCGTACTGCACCCTTCGTGGGTGTGGTCTGTGGCTTAAGGCTGCATGCCTGTGCAAGACTTGACCCACGACCCCCCACCTACGGGGCGTGGGCCAACCTACGGCCAGTAGGTTGCAGTCGTAGGTCACCAAAAAATGCAGCTTTAGGGACTGTTTTTGGGGTCCCCTTCAAGGACCCCTTGGGTGGTCCTTGGGAGGGTCGTACCTTGACGTATAGCCCATAAAACGTCCCTTCTAAGTACGGGAATCATTTCTTTTGAATTTAATCCTCATAAAAGACCCCAAAACTCTTACGAAAGGTTCTAGAACTCAGTAGTTCAACTTACTAGTTTCCGGGGTCTTACAATATCTCCCCCTTGGGATGATTCGTCCTCGAATGATGATTCTAAACACTTATTAAAGTCACATATCTAAACTAGAAGCCCATCATGCATGCACTACATCTAAATGTACACATCCAAGCAAGAAAACTTCAATTCAAAACTAAACTCATTCAATGCAACACAAGGGAGTAGGAACTACATCTACCAACCCAAAATGCATGAAATTCTATATTTTACTCATTTTCAAGGAGGAACTAACATGTCCTAGATAAAACATGCTCATCATTATACTCATGGAACCTAAATGCAAATTTCTTCTCATAAAGCATTCATTCAAGGAGGAACGTTTCAACTCCAAAAACTAAGGCATGCTCATAACCATCTCATGAAGTCTATATGCAAATCTACTCAATGCACTACAACATGAGGAAAACAATGCATATGAGTCATTTCTATTAAGACCTAAGCATTTTCATGAACATGAATAACATAAGAAGATCATTGAAACATACCATTCACACATGATTTCACATAAAAGCAAGTCAAGAGGAACTTATCACCTCAAGCTTGAATAGGAGTAGAAGGAAAGGATGAGGACATTGGGACATCTTATTGGCCCTTGGCCTCCCAAGTAGCAATCTCAACCAAATTCCTTACTAAAGAACACTCCACACTATTTCATGGAACAACTTCTTTGTTCTTCTATTTCTTAACTTGCTGGTCTAAGACCTCAATCGGTACTTCTAAATTAGAGAGGTTCGCACTAAGCAACTATAGCTCACAAGAAACATTGCTAATACCACTCAAGATCTCACATGATCCTAACGAACCGGGACTAAACTTCTCAAACTCACTACATCTCTTAAGGTGAGAATTTCTAGAAACCCTAATTCATGAACATCAAGGACACTCAACAACCTTGCTATCTAAGCATATTATCTACCCCTTGGGAGAAAACTTATACCAACTCTTTCAAGCATCAATTCTTTCAATTCTAAGGTCGGAGTAAGTCATCACTTAAGCTTTTACATCCATCACACAAGATGATTCTAAACCATGGTTAATTACACTTCTACTCTTCTTAGAAGAGTCTATTCACTCAACCCATCTAGGCATTACTTAAACACCCTATTAAACAAATCTAGCAACTTACTTCAAAACTCATCATGACTAAGTTGGGTTATACCAACAACTAAGCAAAACCTCACAATCACCTTGCTAGGTAGGCACACTATCTCCCCCTTGGGAGTAAGCCTACACAAATTCTTCTAAACATCTTTCATAACATAAAAGCAACAATGAAGCATCACTAATTCTAAAGACAACATCATAACCTATCATGTCAATTCTCTCAAGTCACATAGCCATAATTGGCATCACAAACAACCTTTTTCTCCCTCAATACTTGTACCATGCACACTTCAAGTGGTCTTATCTTAATGACAATCGGATAAGGAATATGAGAGACACCTTACAGATTTAAACTCTACGGCACGACTTGGAGAATGAAGAAGTGAAGTTTCCTAAGCATCCAATAGCCTCATTTTCATAAATGTGGCATGCTTCACATTTATGAACAAGACTCTACTAGACGTCATTTGAGACAATCCTAGAACCATTCTAAACCTTCTGCTCTGATTACCAAGTTTGTCACGACCCAGGGGTAACGTGGCGTACTTGACCCCGAAGGGGTCTCATACAAGCCCTGAACATCAGAACATAGGTAATAGAAACAAAAATACAGGAAAATTTCAAACTTTTACAATCGAAGTCATTTTCTTAAAAATCAAGTGGAAGTCTTTCTATACTTTGTCTCAAACCATCTAATACTACCTTCAGAATAAACTCTTGGGACACAGACCATAAAATAGTCTCAAAACATGAAATAAAAGACATAAAGGAAATGTGGGTGATGTCCTCAAAGCTATGAGGACTCACCAAAACCTTCAACTCCTTAGATCCTTAGGAAACCTAGCTTCAAGATATCACTCAAGTCTCCAAACCCTACATTTGATTAGAATATAGGCAATATGCGTTAGTACAAAATGTACCAAGTATGATAGCAAGCAAAACACCATAAAAACATCTCAAATAGTTAGTCAACAAAAGACATAAATATAAGAGATAACAACATAGTCATAGCATAATCATCATAGTCGTAGCATAATCATCATAGTCAAAGCATAACCATCATAGTCGTAGCATAATATCCAATATAAGCATCTTATAAACATAGGTCAACAAAAGACATAGTTAATGGGCATAGGAGATAAATCATAATCATAATAAGCCAAGTATTCAACATAAGCATCTTATAAGCATAATTGAATCTTAGTCATCTCTACCATAATTACATCATTCTCAAGTAACCTCAAAGCATAAAAGTGCAAAACATGAATAGCATCCCATAATACCACCCAAGAAAAATAACCCTTTTTACTCATCTTAATCATAGTCTATATACATGGTCAAGTCTCTAAGCTTCGCTACACCATACGGGCACCATACTTCTAAGTAAACTCAAAGCACACTTGTGCAATGAATGAAAGGCATCCCATACTACCCTTCATAC
>NW_006239152.1:315899-395716 GCF_000226075.1 Solanum tuberosum | reverse complement strand
GTAACATGGCGTACTTGACCTCGAAGGGGTCTCATACAAGACCTTAGCATATCACAACATAACATAATAGAAAAGTATGGGAAAATTTAAAACTTATTACAATCGAAGTAATTTTCACAAAATCAAGCGGAAGCCTTTCTATACTTTGTCTCAAACTATCTAATACTACCTTTAGAATATACTCTTGGGACACAGACCATACAATAGTTTCAAAACATGAAATAAAAGACATAAAGGAAATGTGGGTGATGTCCTCAAAGCTATGAGGACTCACCAAAACCTTCAACTCCTTAGATCCTTAGGAAACCTAGCTTCAAGATATCACTCAAGTCTCCAAACCCTACATTTGATTAGAATATAGGCAATATGCGTTAGTACAAAATGTACCAAGTATGATAGCTAGCACAACACCATAAAAGCATCTCAAATAGTTAGTCAGCAAAAGACATAAAGATAAGAGATAACAACATAGTCATAGCAGAATCATCATAGTCGTAGCATAATCATCATAGTCAAAGCATAACCATCATAGTCGTAGCATAATATCCAATATAAGCATCTTATAAACATAGGTCAACAAAAGACATAGTTAATGGGCATAGGAGATAAATCATAATCATAATAAGCCAAGTATTCAACATAAGCATCTTATAAGCATAATTGACTCTTAGTCATCTCTACCATAATTACATCATTCTCAAGTAACCTCAAAGCATAAAAGTGCAAAACATGAATAGCATCCCATAATACCACCCAAGAAAAATAACCCTTTTTACTCATCTTAATCATAGTCTATATACATGGTCAAGTCTCTAAGCTTCTCTATACCATACGGGAACCATACTTCTAAGTAAACTCAAAGCAAACTTGTGCAATGAATGAAAGAGATCCCATACTACCCGTCATACCAAACATAACCTCGAAGTCATCATAGTCATATTTACCCTACTTTTGTCTCATTACTAGCTTATTTCATAAAGACAATCCTAGAACCATTCTAAACCTTCTGCTCTGATTACCAAGTTTGTCATGACCTAGGGGTCACGTGGCGTACTTGACCCAGAAGGGGTCTCATACAAGCCCTTAACATCATAACATAGGTAATAGAAACAAAAATACGGGAAAATTTCAAACTTTTACAATCGAAGTCATTTTCTTAAAAATCAAGCGGAAGTCTTTCTATACTTTGTCTCAAACCATCTAATACTACCATTAGAATAAACTCTTGGGACACAAACCATACAATAGTCTCAAAACATGAAATAAAAGACATGAAGGAAATGTGGGTGATGTCCTAAAAGCTATGAGGACTCACCAAGATCTTCAACTCCTTAGATCCTTAGGAAACCTAGCTTCAAGAGATCACTAAATTCTCCAAACCCTACATTTGATTAGAATATAGGCAATATGTGTTAGTACAAAATGTACCAAGTATGATAGCAAGCAAAACACCATAAAAACATCTCAAATAGTTAGTCAACAAAAGACATAAATATAAGAGATAACAACATAGTCATAGCATAATCATCATAGTCGTAGCATAATCATCATAGTCAAAGCATAATCATCATAGTCACAACATAATATCCAATATAAGCAACATATAAACATAGGTCAACATAGGACTTAATTAATGGGCATAGGAGAAAAATCATAATCATAATAAGCCAAATATTCAACATAAGCATCTTATAAGCATAATTGACTCTTAGTCATCTCTACGATAATTACATCATTCTCAAGTAACCTCAAAGCATAAAAGTGCAAAATATGAATAGCATCCCATAATACGACCCAAGAAAAGTATCCCTTTTTAGTCATCTTAATCATAGTCTATATACATCGTCAAGTCTCTGAGCTTCTCTACACCATACGGGCACCATACTTCTAAGTAAACTCAAAGCACACTTGTGCAATGAATAAAAGAAATCCCATACTACCCGTCATACCAAACATAACCTTGAAGTCATCATAGTCATATTTACCCTAATTTTGTCTCAATACTAGCATACTTCATAAAGACAATCGGAGAACCATTCTAAACCTTCTACTCTGATTATGAAGTTTGTCATGATCCAGGGGTCACATGGCGTACTTGACCCCAAAGGGGTCTCATACAAGCCCTTAACATCATAACACAGATAATAGAAACAAAAATATGGTAAAATTTCAAACTTTTACAATCGAAGTCATTTTCTTAAAAATCAAGCGGAAGTCTTTCTATACTTTGTCTCAAACCATCTAATACTACAATTAGAATAAACTCTTGGGACACAGACCATACAATAGTCTCAAAACATGAAATAAAAGACATGAAGGAAATGTGGGTGATGTCCTCAAACCTATGAGGACTCACCAAGATCTTCAACTCCTTAGATCCTTAGGAAACCTAGCTTCAAGAGATCACTCAATTCTCCAAACACTACATTTGATTAGAATATAGTCAATATGCGTTAGTACAAAATGTACCAAGTATGATAGCTAGCACAACACCATAAAAGCATCCCAAATAGTTAGTCAACAAAAGACATAAAGATAAGAGATAACAACATAGTCATAGCATAATCATCATAGTCGTAGCATAATCATCATTGTCAAAGCATAATTATTATAGTCATAGCATAATATCCAATATAAGCATCATATAAACATAGGTCAACATAAGACATAGTTAATGGGCATAGGAGATAAATCATAATCATAATAAGCCAAGTATTCAACATAAGCATCTTATAAGCATAATTGAATCTTAGTCATCTCTACCATAATTACATCATTCTCAAGTAACCTCAAAGCATAAAAGTGCAAAACATGAATAGCATCCCATAATACCACCCTAGAAAAGTATCCGTTTTTAGTCATCTTAATCATAGTCTATATACATCGTCAAGTCTCTGAGCTTCTCTACACCATACGGGCACCATACTTCTAAGTAAACTCAAAGCACACTTGTGCAATGAATAAAAGAAATCCCATACTACCCGTCATACCAAACATAACCTTGAAGTCATCATAGTCATATTTACCCTACTTTTGTCTCATTACTAGCTTATTTCATAAAGACAATCCTAGAACCATTCTAAACCTTCTGCTCTGATTATCAAGTTTGTCATGATCCAGGGGTCACATGGCGTAGTTGACCCCGAAGGAGTCTATACAAGCCAATAACATCATAACATAGGTAATAGAAAACATAACCTTGAAGTCATCATAGTCATATTTACCCTACTTTTGTCTCATTACTAGCATACCTCATAAAGACAATCCTAGAACCATTCTAAACCTTCTGTTCTGCTTACCAAGTTTGTCACGACCCAGGGGTAACATGGCGTACTTGACCTCGAAGGGGTCTCATACAAGCCCTTAACATCATAACATAGGTAATAGAAACAAAAATACGGGAAAATTTCAAACTTTTACAATCGAAGTCATTTTCTTAAAAATCAAACGGAAATCTTTCTATACTTTGTCTCAAACCATGTAATACTACCTTTAGAATAAACTCTTGGGACACATACCATACAATAGTCTCAAAACATGAAATAAAAGACATAAAGGAAATGTGGGTGATGTCCTCAAATCTATGAGGACTCACCAAGTTCTTCAACTCCTTAGATCCTTAGGAATCCTAGCTTCAAGATATCACTCAAGTCTCCAAACCCTACATTTGATTAGAATATAGGCAATATGCGTTAGTACAAAATGTACCAAGTATGACAGCTAGCACAACACCATAAAAGCATCTCAAATAGTTAGTCAACAAAAGACATAAAAATAAGAGATAACAACATAGTCATAGCATAATCATCATAGTCGTAGCATAATCATCATAGTCAAAGCATAATCAGCATAATCATAGCGTAATATCCAATATAAGCATCATATAAACATAGGTCAACATAAGACATAGTTAATGGGCATAGGAGATAAATCATAATCATTATAAGCCAAGTATTCAACATAAGCATCTTATAAGCATAATTGAATCTTAGTCATCTCTACCATAATTACATCATTCTCAAGTAACCTCAAAGCATAAAAGTACAAAACATGAATAGCATACCATAATACCACCCAAGCAAAGTATCCCTTTTTAGTCATCTTAATCATAGTCTATATACATGGTCAAGTCTCTAAGCTTCGCTACACCATACGGGCACCATACTTCTAAGTAAACTCAAAGCACACTTGTGCAATGAATGAAAGAAATCGCATACTACCCGTCATACCAAACATAACCTTGAAATCATCATAGTCATATTTACCCTACTTTTGTCTCATTACTAGCTTACTTCATAAAGACAATCCTAGAACCATTCTAAACCTTCTGCTCTGATTACCAAGTTTGTCATGACCCAGGGGTCACATGGCGTACTTGACCCCGAAGGAGTCTATACAAGCCCATAACATCATATCATAGGTAATAGAATTAAAAATACGGGACAATGTCAAACTTTTACAATCGAAGTCATTTTTTTAAATATCTAGCGGAAGTCTTTCTATACTTTGTCTCAAACCATATAATACTACCATTACAATAAACTCTTGGGACACAGACCATACAATAGTCTCAAAACAAGAAATAAAAGACATAAAGGAAATGTGGGTGATGTCCTAAAAGCTATGAGGACTCACCAAGATCTTTAACTCCTTAGATCCTTAGGAAACCTAGCTTCAAGAGATCACTAAATTCTCCAAACCCTACATTTGATTAGAATATAGGCAATATGCGTTAGTACAAAATGTACCAAGTATGATAGCTAGCACAATACCATAAAAGCATCTCAAATAGTTAGTCAACAAAAGACATAAAGACAAGAGATAACAACATAGTCATAGCATAATCATCATAGTCGTAGCATAATCATCATAGTCAAAGCATAATCATCATCGTCATAGCATAATATCCTATATAAGCATCATATAAACATAGGTCAACATAACACATAGTTAATGGCCATAGGAGATAAATCATAATCATAATAAGCCAAGTATTCAACATAAGCATCTTATAAGCATAATTGAATCTTAGTCATCTCTACCATAATTACATCATTCTCAAGTAACCTCAAAGCATAAAAGTGCAAAACATGAATAGCATCCCATAATACCACCCAAGCAAAGTATCCCTTTTTAGTCATCTTAATCATCGTCTATATACATGGTTAAGTCTTTAAGCTTCTCTACAACATACGGGCACCATACTTCTAAGTAAACTCAAAGCACACTTGTGCAATGAATGAAAGGCATCCCATACTACCCTTCATACAAAGCATAACCTTGAAGTCATCATAGTCATATTTACCCTACTTTTGTCTCATTACTAACATACCTCATAAAGACAATCCTAGAACCATTCTAAACCTTCTGCTCTGATTACCAAGTTTGTCACGACATAGGGGTCACATGGCGTACTTGACCCCGAAGGGGTCTCATACAAGCCCTTAACATCATAACATAGGTAATAGAAACAAAAATACGGGAAAATTTCAACGTTTTACAATAGAAGTTATTTTCTTAAAAATCAAACGGAAGTCTTTCTATACTTTGTCTCAAACCATCTACTACTACCTTTAGAATAAACTCTTGGGACACAGACCGTACAATAGTCTCAAAACATGTAATAAAAGACATAAAGGAAATGTGGGTGATGTCCTCAAAGCTATGAGGACTCACCAAGTTCTTCAACTCATTAGATCCTTAGGAAACCTAGCTTCAAGATATCACTCAAGTCTCCAAACCCTACATTTGATTAGAATATAGGCAATATGCGTTAGTACAAAATGTACCAAGTTTGACAGCTAGCACAACACCATAAAAGCATCTCAAATAGTTAGTCAACAAAAGACATAAAAATAAGAGATAACAACATAGTCATAGCATAATCATCATAGTCGTAGCATAATCATCATAGTCAAAGCATAATCATCATAGTCATAGCGTAATATCCAATATAAGCATCATATAAACATAGGTCAACATAAGACATACTTAATGGGCATAGGAGATAAATCATAATCATAATAAGCCAAGCATTAAACATACGCATCTTATAAGCATAATTGACTCTTAGTAATCTCTACCATAATTACATCATTCTCAAGTAACCTCAAAGCATAAAACTGTAAAACATGAATAGCATACCATAATACCACCCAAGCAAAGTATCCCTTTTTAGTCATCTTAATCATAGTCTATATACATGATCAAGTCTCTAAGCTTCTCTACACCATACGGGCACCATACTTCTATTAAAAACTCAAAGCACACTTGTGCAATGAATGAAAGGCATCCCATACTACCCTTCATACCAAATATAACCTTGAAGTCATCATAGTCATATTTACCCTACTTTTGTCTCATTACTAGCTTACCTCATAAAGTCAATCTTAGAACCATTCTAAACCTTGTGCTCTAATTACCAAGTTTGTCACGACCCAGGAGTAACATGGCGTACTTGACCCCAAAGGGATCTCATACAAGCCCTTAACATCATAACATAGGTAATAGAAACAAAAATACGGGAAAATGTCAAACTTTTACAATCGAAGTCATTTTCTTAAAAATCAAGCGGAAGACTTTCTATACTTTGTCTCAAACTATCTAATACTACCTTTAGAATATACTCTTGGGACACAGACCATACAATAGTTTCAAAACATGAAATAAAAGACATAAAGGAAATGTGGGTGATGTCCTCAAAGCTATGAGGACTCACCAAGATCTTTAACTCCTTAGATCCTTAGGAAACCTAGCTTTAAGAGATCACTAAATTCTCCAAACCCTACATTTGATTAGAATATAGGCAATATGCGTTAGTACAAAATGTACCAAGTATGATAGCTAGCACAATACCATAAAAGCATCTCAAATAGTTAGTCAACAAAAGACATAAAGATAAGAGATAACAACATAGTTATAGCATAATCATCATAGTCGTAGCATAATCATCATAGTCAAAGCATAATCATCATAGTCATAGCATAATATCCAATATAAGCATCATATAATCATAGGTCAACATAAGACATAGTTAATGGGCATAGGAGATAAATCATAATCATAATAAGCCAAGTATTTAACATAAGCATCTTATAAGCATAATCGACTCTTAGTCATCTCTACCATAATTACATCATTCTCAAGTAACCTCAAAGCATAAAAGTGCAAAACATGAATAGCATCCCATAATACCACCCAAGCAAAGTATCCCTTTTTAGTCATCTTAATCATAGTCTATATGCATGGTCAAGTCTCTAAGCTTCTCTACACCATACGGGCACCATACTTCTAAGTAAACTCAAAGCACACTTGTGCAATGAATGAAAGGCATCCCATACTACCCTTCATACAAAACATAATCTTGAAGTCATCATAGTCATATTTACCCTACTTTTTTCTCATTACTAGCTTACTTCATAAAGACAAGGGAACTATCACCTTAGTCAATCATATCATGTCAAGGATGGAAACTATAGCACAATCTTATCTAAGCATACATTGTATAATACAACACTCTTAAGGTGGCCTTTAGTCACACTTGTGCAATGCATGAGTATCATCCCATACTACTACTCATACTTAGTACTCCTTTAGGTCATTATACTCAAGTTCCTTAATTAGGGACTAGCCCTTTTTTCAAAGCATGGAACCACCAGGAGACAGTTTATTAAGTCTATCTTAGTCCCTTCCTGTTTTGAACCCTAAGAGATACTATACTAGGTACATCTTAGTTCAGCATGTTGGAACTCTAGGAAATGCTACTTAAATCATAATCTAAGTTCATTAAATAAACTTTAACTCTTGGAGATGCTACTTAAAGCATAATCTTAGTTCATTAAAAGTTGGACCCTATGAGATGCTTCTTTTAGCATGTCTTGGTTCATTATCATTATGGACTCTATGAGGCACTACTCAAGCATATCTAAGTTCATTTATACTCTTGAACATTGTGAGGTCCTTCACTAACTTGTCCTAGTCCCTCATTACTTAGAACCCTAGGATATACTACATTAAGTACATCTTAGTTCACTAAGGTTGAAATTTAGGAGATACTACACTAGGTAAATCTTGGTTCATCATGTTTGAACTCTAGGAGATACTACTTAAAGCATACTCTTACTTCATTTAGTTTAATATCTAGGAGATGCTCCTTCAAGCATAATCTTAGACAATTACTTGCATTGGACTCTAAGAGATGCTACCTTATGCATAATCTTAGCCCATGAGGTTTAAAATCTTGGAGATGCTACATTGAGCACAATCTTAGTTCATTACCAATCTTGTGTAATTGGGCTATAGCCTTAACCGACATGAGAGCATATGAGCTATCACATGATCTCTCATGGTGTTACCCACATCATCAAGGGTTGGTCCACTTGCCTTAGGTAGGATAGGTTTGTTAGCTTAGTCTGAGCCACTAGCTAACGTTCCTACGGGGCATGTAGTTATGGGATACATAGATTGCTACGAGAAACCGAAACTCCACTAGGTGAGGCTTCCATCTCATGAGACACACTTGAGGAAATCCATACTCTTCTAGGTAGAAGATCCCATGTGTGAAGCCCAAACTAAACTAGGTGGGAACCTCCATGAAATCCCAAACTCAACTATGTGGGAACCTCCATCTCATTTCAATATCCACTGGGTGCTAGGCATAAATCCCACAAGATAGTCATTAAGTCTCTACTTTGACTCAAGTTTATGGAAAGATGTTCTTGACAACCAATCCATGCTAATACCTCTTTTAAACCATGTGTGAGCAACTATCACCATCAATGACCTAGGTATAAAAGGCTCTTTAGCCTTTGGTTCAATTAGGTAAGAAGCCCTTCAACCCCTAGAACCATTACTATGTGAGAAGTCTTTCATGATAAGTTCATCTTCATGCCTAACACCATGTCTAGAATTCTACATTAAACAACGATATCATCATGACCTAAGTGATTCTATCACTTCCTACCTTTTATGATTCATGAGGTGATCTAGGTAGGTAAAGGTCCTTCATAACAATTCTATTCATTAGCCTTGTACTCACATGTAGATTTTACTCTCAAGGCGTTAGCATCTATCGTTGTTCATATGAGCTTCATTCTTAAGCCCTAGTGATCAACATTTACAACATATGAGTCTTCATTCTAATGACTCCACACCATGGAAACATATTATAAACCTAGATTACAAGGCATTCAATTACATTCTTCATTACTAGGTGATTCTAGCCACAATTCATCCTAAAGGTTCAAGTCTAACTTTATAAGTCAAGATCAATCATGTAGTATAGAGTCTAGTTTAATTAATGTATAGGTATTCCTAATCTTGATCAATTACTACTCATAACATTGATACAGGTAGATCACTCATGAACTTCAATTTCACCTCTAATGGCATAAACAAAGAAATATCACATCATCAATTTAGATTAGGGTTTAACATAGAAATCATCATAACATCAATAAAAAAAAGCTAAATCAATCATAATTGGGTATTATCCAATAGATTGGAATCATACCCAAGCCCTACCCACAATGTCAAAACAACCCTAGCTAGAATTGGGTTTTTGACTTCACAATTGGGATAAAACTAAGGGGGATCTATGGGGGAAGAAACCTTTGATGAATAAGATAAACATACCTCTTTTCAAAGCCCTAACCAATCTTAAATCAATGGTGAAAAACGACCTAGGTTGCTTCCCTCTTCCTTCTCTTTTTCTTCTTCTTTTTCACGTCTAGAGAGAGGATTTTTGGAGAGTATTTTGGGGTTCTTTGATGAGTGAGTTAAATGATTTAGTTTAGGGTTATATAGGTGGCTAATTAACTAACTAACCAACCTACCTTAACCCCTAATTAATTACCAACTTAACCCTTAACCCCTAAACCCCTAAACCCCTAAACCCCTAACTAACAACTTAAACTTAAAAGTTGTGTTGACCCACGGATCCCCACCTACGGACAATATGTGGGTTGACGAACCGTACTGCACCCTTCGTGGGTGTGTTCTGTGTCTTAAGGTTGCAGTCCTTGACCCATGACCACCCACCTACGGGGTGTGGGTCAACCTATGGCCAGTAGGTTGCAGCCACAAGTCACCAAAAAATGCAGCTTTAGGGACTATTTTTGGGGTCCCCCTCAAGGACCCATTGGGTGGTCCTTGGGGGGTTGTACCTTGACGTATATCCCCTAAACGCTCCCTGCTTAGTATGAGAATCATTTCTTTTGGTTTTAATCCTCATACAACACCCCAAAACTCTTATGAAATGCTCTAGAACTCACTAGTTCAACTTAGTAGTTTCTGGGGTATTACAATACTATTACTGGAGGATCATATGGTGAGTGCACTTTTGAGGAGATCGCTGAAAAACTAGAGAAGATTTTCCAGAATAATAAGGCATGGAGCACTAGAAGAGCCAATACTGGAAGAAGCACATTCATTGTTCAAGCTGCACCAGATCAATCTAATAGTGACATTCATGAGGATATGGCTCAGATGAGGATAGAACTTGGGTTGGCATTAAAGCATGTGAGTGGACATGCAGAAAAGGTAAATGCGGTAATTACCTAACTAGAACTCCACCACCACCAGTTGACGAATGCTATAATGAGGAGGATGCATATTTGGTGAATGATCAGAGGGGGGGTTTCCGAGCCAACGCCTAAGGTTCCAACTTGAATAATTGGCACTAGGGTCAAGGAAACCAAGGTCGAAACTATGGAAACTACAATCGAGAGGGAAACTATGTCCGGGATGGGAACTACAATCGTGATAACAACGACAACCGGAACAACTATGGTAACATGAATGAGAGAGTTGGTCCCTATAATCCAATTGGTAATAAGGAATCTGGCAATAGAGAAGTTGGGGGTAGTATATCACGCACTAAGGATATGATGCAAAAGATGATGAAGAGGTTTGATGCGATTGATGAGAATGTGAAAAAGATGCGAAAAAACCTATCTGGAATCGGTCAAAAAGTTGAGGCCCATGCAGCGTCGATCAAGCAACTTGAGCAGTAGTTTAGTAAGTTGTCCACTAGTATGAACCCACATCATCCTGATACACTTCCTAGCAACACCATCAAGAATCCAAAGAATGATAGGCATTGTATGACAGTCACTACTCGAGGAGGTAAATAGACCATTGATCCCCCTATGCCGTCTGAGGTTAAAATTGTGGTAGAAAGAGATGAAGATGAGATTGAGTTTACTGGAGAGTCTAAAAATATTACAGGGAAAGAAGCAGAGGTGACCCAAAAAGTTGTTCCTATGCCAAGACCTTCACCTCCATTCCCATAGAGATTGGTGAAGAAGACCGAAGAAGGAAAATACCACAGATTCATAACTATGTTGAAACAATTTTCCATCAATGTTCCATTAATACAAGCTTTGGAGCAAATGCTTGAGTATGCAAAATTTATGAATGATTTGGTGACCAAGAAGAGGGCTGTCAGTTTTAAGAATGATAAGAGGTTGCAACATTGCAGTTCTATTGCTACTAGGTCACTCGTCCAAAAGGAAGAGGATCCTGGAGCATTCACTATTCCTTGTACCATCGGGAGTTTGCACTTTGCGAAAGCTTTGTGTGATATGGGTGCTAACATCAACTTGATGCCATTGTCCATTTATAAGAAGTTCGGTTTAGGGGCTCCAAAACTGACTGCAATGCGTCTACTCATGGCTGATAAAACTGTGAAGAAGCCCATTGGTGTTCTCCAAGATGTCCTTGTGAAAGTCGAGTCGTTCATTTTCCTAGTGGATTTTGTGATACTTGATTGTGAGGTTCCCATCATCTTAGGGAGACCATTCCTTGCTACGGGGAGGGGGGGTTGCCTTAGTCGATATGCAGAGAGGGAAAATGAAGTTCTGACTCAATAATGAGGAGGTAAATTTTAATATATGTAGGTCTATGGAATAGGAAAGAGATCTCAAGTCAGTATCGGTGGTGAATCATATTGTTTAGCGAGGTTATAAATTGTGTATTAAAGAGTAGTTTGGTGTTGAGGCACTAGCAACAGTAATGATGGACTTTGATGGTGATGGTATTGAAGACTATGATGATTTAGTTGCCGCACTTGATAGGTTAGAATTCAATTCCAAACCAAAAAGATTGGAGTTAGATATGAAGAATCGTGACTGTCCATCCGTAAAAATGTCTGGGGAAGAGCCTCCAAAATTGGAGCTCAAGGCTGTACCATATCATTTGAGGTATGTATTCTAGGGGAAAGATGGCATTTTACCGGTAATCATTGCTGCTGATTTGAGTGGGTAACAAGTAGAGGCATTGGATTCTGTGTTGAAAAGGTTCAAGTGGGCAAGTCGATGGCCTATTGCGGACATTATTGGTATTCCTCCTAGCATTTGTTCTCATGAAATTCAACTCATGTCAGACTGCAAGCCAAGGATTGAGCACCCAAGGAGACTTAATCCACCTATGCAAGAGGTAGTGAAAAAGGAAATTATCAAATGGTTGGATGCTGGAGTCATATACCCCATTGCATATAGTAGTTGGGTATGCCATGTTCTGTGTGCACCTAAGAAAGGTGGGATTATTGTTGTACCAAATGCGAAAAATGAACAAGTCCCAATGAGGCTAGTGACTGGATGGAGGGTATGCATGGACTACCACAAGCTAAATGCGTAGACAGAAAAAGATCACTTCCCGATGCCGCTCATGGAACAAATGTTGCATCGTCTTGCTGGTGATGATTGGTATTGCTTTTTAGATAGGTATTCGGGCTACAATCAAATCTCTGTAGCTCCAGAAGATCAAAAGAAAACCACCTTCACTTGTCCATATGTGACCTTCGCCTTCAAAAGAATGCCATTTGGGATTGTGTAATGCTCTAATGACTTTGCAGAGGTGTATGATGTCGAAATCGTTAGAAATGGTGGAGGACAAGATTGAGGTATTTATGGATAATTTCTCTATGGTAGGTGTCTTGTTTGATGGTTGTTTGATGCATCTGGCCGAGGTAATGAAACAATGTGATAGGTGAAATCTTGTGCTCAATTGGGAAAAGTGCCACTTCATTGTGAAAGAAGGTAGAGTTCTGGGTCATCGGATTTCTGAAAAAGGCATTGAGGTTGAAAGAGCTAAACTTGAGGTACTAGAAAAGCATCCACCACGTATCTCTGTTAAAGGTGTTAAAAGTTTTCTTGGGAATGTAGGTTTTTATCTGAGGTTTATCAAAGATCTCCCTAAAATTGCACACTCATTGTGCAAACTACTCGAGAAGGAGTGTAAGTTTGATTTTGATGATGCTTGTCTGAGAGCATTTGGAGAGTTGAAAGCAAGGTTAGTATCAGCACCTATCATTATTTTACCGAATAGGGGGCAACCATTTGAAGTGATGTGTGATGCTAGTGGAGTGGCACTTTGTGTGGTATTGGGACAGAGGCGAGAGAAGATTCTTCATCTAATTTACTATGCCAGCAAAGCTCTGAATGTGGCTCAAAAGAACTGTATTGTGACTGAACAAGAACTGCTTGTTGTGGTTTTCACATTCGAGAAATTTCGATCCTACTTGCTTGGTACAAATGTCATATTGCACACTGACCATTCTGCATTGAGGTATCTGATGACTAAATATGATGCAAAACCGAGGTTGATTAGATTTGTATTGTTACTGCAAGAGTTTGATTTTGAGGTGAAGGACAGAAAGGGAACAAAAAATCAGGTTGCCGACCATTTGTCCAGATTAAAGGAGAAAGCTATGCTCGAGTTAGGAGATGGGGTTAAAATTAATGATGCATTCCCAGATGAAGAAGTATTGGCTGCTTCTTTTGATAATATCCCTTGGTTCGCAAATTTTGCTAATTTCTTGGAAAGCGATTTCATTCCTTCGGATTTGTCATTTCACCCAAGGAAAAAGTTTATGCATGATATGAAGAATTTCTTTTGGGATGAGCCTTACTTGTTTCGTATTTATGCTGATAGGATTATTCATCGTTGTGTGACCGATGTCGAGATGATAAGTATACTCGAGGCGTGTCATTCATCGCCTGTTGGTGGGCATCATAGTGGTATTCGAACTGCTCATAAAGTCTTGGAGTGTGGGTATTACTTACCTACAATCAACCAAGATGCTCATGATTTCGCCAAGTCTTGTGACCGTTGCCAAAGAGAAGGAGGAATTTCAAATAAGCAAGAGCTACCTATGAATCCGATATTGGTGATTGAGTTATTTGATTTTTGGGGCCTTGACATCATGGGTCCATTTGTGAGTTCGTATTGGATGAAGTATATTCTTGTTGCGGTTAACTATGTATCGAAATGGGTGGAAGCAATTGAGCTTCCAAACAATAAGGGAAAGAGTGTCATCACATTCCTGAAAAAGTGTATCTTCTCCAAATTTGGTATACCTAGGGCCATTATCAGCGATGGAGGTTCTCACTTTTGGAATAAGTTGTTCAAGGCGTTGCTAGAGAAATATGGAGTTTCTCACAATATAGCTACTCCTTACCATCCGCAGTCTAGTGGGCCAGTTGAGGTGTTAAACAAAGAGATACAACAAATCCTTGCAAAGATTGTAAACGCCAACAAAATAGATTGGTCAAGAAGGCTTCATGATGCTCTATGGGACTATCGCACCACATTCAAGACTGTCATGACCCAAGCCTACACCCTCGACGTGACACGATGTACAAGACTCTGAAAAGTCACATACAAGCCTCATAGCATGTCATCACATAAGATAACAGAAATAGTACGGAATTTAAAACTCTTTTAATCCAAACAATTGAAAACTTCATTTAAAATAGCGGAAGTCTACTTGTCTCACAAGGCCATCTAAAAACATCTTTGAATAAAAAGTAGGGTCATAGCCCTTTACAATAGAAAGCATAAAAAGTATCTAGTACAATGAAAGATAAGAAATGACAATGAAGCACTTGTCCTCGGATCAATGAGGACATACTACATACGTGATGAATAGTCAACTCAAGCTTGAACTAAAAGGAATCAACTCTCTTGCCGGAACCTACACTTTGTAGAAAAATAGAAAAAATATGGGTTAGCACATTTAATGTACCAAGTATGATAGCCATGCAAAAACCATGTTTAAAAGTCATTTTATTTGAAAATCATGCTAAATGCCAATTTTGAGAAATGTCATGAACATAAGTATAGGAGACATAAGATACAAACACAATCAACGTATAAGCCATTTCATCACATTAGAACATTCACCTTAAGTAACCCTAAGCTATACTTGTGCAATATATGAATAGCGTCCCATACCACCATCCATACTAAGTACCACTTTAAGACCACCAAAAGTGAACTTACCATTCTTTCCAGTTCATCTTTAGACAATACTCATACATAAGGAACATAAACATTTCATAAGTCTTGACAAGGAAGGTAACTCATAATACAATCCAAGTAAAGCATACTTCATCTCATTAAGCATATAAGTAAACAATCTTCATTAGCTTCATTAAGAGCACATTCATTCATTAGACATTAAAACATTGGAGAATCACACCATAGTCCTCTCAAAGTCTACTCGTGCAATTAATGGATGGCATCCCATACTACCACTCACACTTCATAGAACTTCTCAAGCAACCATAGCACGTATATCACATGATGGGAATAAGAATTAACCGACATAGACCATGCGAGCTTGACATGGAATCCAGTGTCATAACCCTACACCGTAAAGAGGTGGTCTACTTGCCTAAGGTAGGACCGGTAAAAAATTAACTTAGGTGGATCCACTAGCTAATAACATATGAGGGCACATAGTTATGGGATAAGAAAGATGTTCATTGAAACCCGGCCTAACGTAGGGAGAGCTTCAATCTTACCATATCCACTCGATAATTAGCCTTTATTCCCATAGTGTAGTTCATTCACATTAGCATTATTGTACTTGAGAGGGCCACCAACATTAGGTGTACTGACCCAAAGTACATTACACATGAAAGGGCCACAACCATTAGGTCTACCGATTCAAGGTACATTATAAGGATAGCTCATTGAATCCTCAAGAAAGGGCCACCACCATTAGGCCTACCTACTAAATGTTCATCATTTCACACATGAAAGGGCCACCAAATTAAGGTCTACCGATTCAGGGTTTATCATCATATTAGTTTCTAGACTCATCATGAAGGGCTACCAACATTAGGTCTACTGGTTCAACACATAGCCTAGAATACCTCATTAATCATTTATGAAAGGGCTGCCAACATTAGGTCTACCGATTCATATTCATTTAATCAAGATACAATAGTTACTCAAGAAGAGGATGCCTAAGCCCACCAATTCAAGGTACTTCAATCAAGATCACATTCATTTATACAAGACGAGGATGCCTAAGCCTACCAATTCAAGATACAAAATTCACATTACTTTCATTTATACAAGAATAGGATGCCTAAGCCTACCAATTCAAGATACAATATAACATTGAAGAAACCCTTCACA
This sequence comes from Solanum tuberosum, assembly GCF_000226075.1. Classification (NCBI taxonomy): domain Eukaryota; kingdom Viridiplantae; phylum Streptophyta; class Magnoliopsida; order Solanales; family Solanaceae; genus Solanum; species Solanum tuberosum. The sequence goes on along the minus strand of NW_006239152.1, from coordinate 379,288 downwards.
TTATATCATAATCATTCATGACTGTTAATTGAGAATAGGCTTTCAATACTAACACAATTGCATTCTAAACATGATCATAATACTTTCATTGAGATCACACACATAAACTTCATATCATGATCATACATAAATCCTTCATGAAGTTATCCTCCAAGGCTATTAATCAATCTCAACCAAAACATCTAGAATACTACATTAGATAAAGGGAATATCATAATTCAATAACTAATTCAATATAGACATAAACAATTCAACATGATCCCAAAATCAATCAACCCAAATCACAAACTCACATTTTAGTATTTTGGGGGAAACATGGGTTCATAGGATAAATTCATCATAATTCACCATTAATTCAATAATTCATTCATAATTCATCACATATAAACCTTTGAAAACGTTTTGGAATTGAACCCACGATTAGATTGAAACCCTAGCTTTTTGGGGCATTTTTGGAAACTTGAAAACATCTTTTGAAAGGGCTCCTTGAATGAAACCTAATCAAGGATGAAGACTACCATACCTTTATGGAAAAAGCTCCAATAAAATTGGGCGAGAAAGGTGAAATCTTGTGCTTCAAAATTCGACTCCTGCTTCTCCAATGGTGGTTTCTAGAGAGAGAATATTTGGAGAGTAGGGTAGTTTCTATTTTGTGTTTAGTAAATAATGAATTGAAAAAGGAGTTTAATACATTAAAAAGCCTTAAATAACTCTAATAAATCAATAATAACTGTCCCCAACCCATAACTAATTAAATAAGAATTTACCAACCTACCCTTACCTTTGGCCGAATTAGACAACTTACAGTGGTGACCTACGCCCCTAGACCTACGGACCGTAGGTGGGGTGATGCCCCATCCTGTAGGTCGGTGGTCTGGGTCAGGAAGTCACCATTTGGTCCCTTCACCTTCGGACTACCCCCACGAGGTGTGGATGGACCTACGGGTCGTAGGTCCCATCCGTAGGTCATGACATTTTTGACAGCTTTTGCTAAGTTGGGGCAGCCTTGGGGTTAGGCTTTAGGGTACCCCTCAAGGACCCTTGGTTGGTCCTTGGGGGGTCGTACCTTGATGTTTAACCCCTCAACAAAAGCTCAGGAAATCATAATACATCTTCAAACCCTATATCAAACTCAATCACATACTTGTTAGGCTCTAGTTTCACTTACTAATTTTCCGGGTCGTTACATTGTCTCCCCCTTAGGAACATTATTCCTCGAATGACACTTTAAACACTTTAGGGAAATAAAGACTCAAGACTAGCAGCCCATCATGCATGAAACATCATAACCAATGCACAAAACTAGGAGGAAACATCAACTCCATCTCAAACATACTCCATGCGACACACGAAAGTAGGAACTACATCTACAAATTCATGATTGTTCACCATTAAGCACATTATGCAATTACTCTTCAAAGCACCTTTAGGAATGTTCAACAATTTACCTCATGAAGCATATAGGCAACTCATACTAAATGCACATCAACATGAGGGGAAAAATCATAAAAAAACTCATTTTCTCATTTAAACATAAATTCATCAATAACATGCATAACATAAGGAGACCATGGAAACACATAATCAAACATGACTCCAAAACATGAAACAACCTACAAGTAACTCTTGGTCTCAAGCTTGAATAGGAATAGAAGGAAAGAGATAAGGATATTTGAACTCTCAACAACCTTACTATTCAATATACTATCTCCCCCTTGGGAATAAACCCATACTAATGCTATCATGAAAATTACATAGGGATCTTAACAAGACATTCACAACTATAAGAAACTATCAACATACCAGTGCCTTCATTCGGAAGAGCTCCTTTGTCCTTGATTAACGTTTCAAAGACACTTCATCCAGTTCTAAGCGTCAATGATCGCCAGTAAGTATATAACCCAAATAAATGAGTTGGGGTTGATCCCACATATAGTAGCTTTTCCTTCAAATTCAATTATAGAAGTATGCCAACAATCTCTTCAACTGAATACTTACTGCACCTTTTTGGTTTAAGCTTCGAATTTGAGGTTATAATTATCAATCCAATTCAACACTTGACACGAAATAATCAAATAATGAGGTAACACTTGGAGAATTGACCAACCAATTATTGAATTCAACTTAGTGGATGAACATTGATGCTCACAATGGGATAAATTGTCGTGGGTAGGTAGGACTATATGTAAAGCAATTTTCTCTCAAACAATTACCTTATCTTTGTTGAATTCTCTCAAACTTCAACATTAGATGGAAGATGCCCAGCCCTTGTCCTCATCAAATCCACTCTCTCAAGCTAGATACAAAGGATATGTTCCATATTTCACTTTCTCAAGTTGAAATTGTGGTGACTCACTACTAAGAATGCTAAAATTGCTACTTTGGCTTTGCACTTCTCTCTCAAGCAAGCACAAAACATTGAACTGGTGATAGTAATCATGCCAGATGACCTCAAAACGTAGCAGCAACTAAGACCCACTTCAAATTAACACCATTATTTACAAATCAATTACACCCACTTAGTAAAACTCAACAATTGGTCACATAGTCAAAACCCCAAGGAGAGGGTTTTAGCCAATCATAGCAAAAAGATGAAAATCAGCATGTACCATGTTTTCCATAGCTAGGTAAAAATGAAAATTGAAAGTTAAAATCAACTACAATCTTCTCTATTAAAAAATTTCAATGAAAAACCTTGCTAAAATTGATTGAAATCCACAATGGTGATGTTTTTACTCTCAATCTTGTGCTCCTCACGTTTTTCGAATGCTTTGTCTCTCTAGAAAAAATCAATTTATGCAAGGTGTGATGTGTGACCATTTAGGACCAATCGGTGAGGTAAGTCGGGTTGTGCCGACAGCTCGGTGACTAGCCAATGTTCCCTCCTCTCACCTTCATTTTTCACTTCTTCTTAGTCTAGCCACTATATTTTAGGCGATCCAGATCGAGATCGCTCAGGGGTTCTGCGAATCTCCCTTTCTCCTTTCATCTCGCCCATCAGCACTTGTTTGGATCTCCATCATCACTTTTGGCAATCTGGTCATCCAACCGCGAAGTGATCGGCAACACGCCGAATAGAATTACTTCTCGCCGAAGTTACCCCTAATTTAGCCTCAACATTCTGTAATTTTAGGCAGTAGAGTGGCTACATGGCGAGTCGTCGAGTGGAATCGGCGATCGTCAAGCCTGTTTTTCCCTTCTCTTATTTGCTTGTGTTGTCTCTATTCCCTATTTTTGTCCTAGCTTTGTTCCTCATTGCATGTACCTGAGAATCAAGGGTTTTGCATCATGTATTTGCACAAAATAAGTATTTGAGGACACTAAATCATTGTAAATAAAGCCCTAAATGAGTTTAAACTTCGGATTCATCAACACCCCCAACTTAAACTTTTGCGTCCTCAAGTAAAACTCAATTTCAGCAGTTCAAAAAGGGGTTCCTCAAATAGTGCTACATAAGACTCAATCATGAATGCACACAATATGACTCAATTTACTCATGCAAGGACCAATTTTGCACTCAAAGATTCTAGTTGTGACTCACCATTAGCAAAGATTCTCAAGTTCACTTGTGCAAGGATCAATTGTGCACTCAAAGATTCAAGTTGTGACTTACCATTATCAAAGATTCTCAAGCTCACAATACTTGCTTCAAATGCAAGTTCAAGCTCAACAAAACTACTCAAATGTCCTCACACAAAGAATAATTCCATATTCACACACAATGGTTTAACAATTTATAACTCTGAAATCACGATCAACACTCACACTCACAAAGATGAACACATGCATAACTCCACCCATAGGTTTGTCCTAATTTTCCAACCAACACTTGTTTCAGCTCACTCAAGATCAAAAAGGTCTTTCCAATGCTTGTAACTGGGCTAAGTGTAAAGGTATGGTCATTTAGGCTCAGTGACTGCTATCCTCATGAAATGTTTCCTTTCCTTCTCCTTTTCATTCTCATTTGTGCTCATATGTCACCCCATTATTCCTTTTCAATGAAACCTTGGACACCCCATTTCTTTTGTGCTTTCACACTTTATTTCAAAACCTTTTCATTCTTCATTTCTTTTTCTCTTCTTTTTTTGTATGGAGGGGTTCCATCTTTTTGACAACCATGTATTAAAGGGCACTTCTTTGCATTTCTTGATTTACCTTCTCTTTCCCTTATCACCACACCCCCAACTTAGGCTTTTGGCCTAAGTTGGATATTCCAATCAACCACATCTCATGAGGATTAAGGATGAAGGGACAAATAATGGTCACAATTTCATCAAGTTTCTTACAAGAAAAAGGGTAAGGCTCAAGGGTTGCCCAAACAAAGATCACAAACTCACAAGGTAGGCCACAAATGAGGTATAATGTCAAATCATTTCACTATTTAAAATTTGTTGCCTAATATCATTTCAAAATCTCACATCACTTGGTCAACCGGACGAACGAGGAAAATTCTAGATGTCATCACACATGGTTAACGGTAAGCTCATCACACAAGGCATTGGCACTAAAGATCAAACAAGACTCCACACTTTTGCTAGTGTTCAATGATCATTACAAGAGACTCACTTGATAACTGGCTAGTCACAACGAGATGCAATAAGTTCACATATTGTCTATGCAACTTCTTTTGGCTTCATCGTAGCCGCACATTCACGTTTGTTCGATTGAGAGAACTATTCAAGTCATCGATATTGAACAAGACCGATAATCAAATTTGCATAATAACAACCACAATTAAATACACAAGAGGTGGAAAAAATGGGTCAAAAAGGGTCCAAGAACACCGCGAAATTCACTAACCACCCCTACCAAAAGCATTCAACATTGTCCCCAATGTGAGTAGAGAACGGACACTCCCGCTAATATAACAAGAATAAACACTAGCAAATAAAGATAAAATTCTAGTATGTAAACATGCAGAGCAAAATGATAAGGACTATTCACTAAAAACCCAGTCGGCAAGAGAATGAAATAGTCACCGAATCCTTCGGCGGTGCGCCCAATGAGCATAATATCGCCTTTTGTTCCAGTGGGTGACACTCACAGAAAGGGGAAATTTTTTGGGGATGAAGGAGGTCGCCGAATACGTCGGCAACTCACATAATGGACTTAGAACTTCACCGATCTATCATTGAGTTACGCTATCAGCGATGAAGTAAAAGGGCGAGAAAAATCGGGTCGCCTAATCACATCGGCGATTCACCAAGTGATGAAGGTCTCCCAGCGAATGTTGAAGAATCTCAGCCCCATTTTTGAAGTCCATAGGGTGGTCTATGTCGTGCTCGCCGAATAGGTTCGGCGATTCGCCAATAGCATCTTTCTCTCACATAAAATCCTGCACATGCAAAATCAACACACATTACTTTAAAACACTACTACTTGGGTTGCCCCCCCAAGAAGAACCTTATTTAACATCGTGGCACGACGTGGAAATTCTCTCAAGCATCTTCCAGTTACACCACCTCAATCAGAGAAATCTCTTGGCACTCGCCAAAGTATAACTTCAAGCGTTGCCCATTCACCTTAAATAAAGGTCCTTCTTGACCTTCAACCTCGATGGCACCATTTGTGAACACTCGTGTCCCTCTAAACGGTCCCGACCATTTGGACTTGAGCTTTCCTAGAAAAAGTCTAAGCTGAGAGTTGTATAGTAACACCTAGTCTCCCACTCTTAACTCCCTCTTAAGGATTTTAGCATTATACCATTTCTTCATCTTTTCCTTGTAAATGGCTGAACTTTCATAAGCTTTGAATTTGAATTCGGCCAACTTATTTAACTGCTATACTGTCTCTTTTGAGCTCTTTTTCCAGTTCAGATTTAAAGTTTTCAATGCCCACAATGCTTTATGTTCCAATTCAACTGGTAGATGACAAGATTTACCAAAACCTAGCTGATACAAAGACATCGCGATGGGTGTTTTATATGCGGTACGATATTCTCATAGTGCATCATCGAGCTTTCGAGACAAATTAGTTCTATTAGCATTCACTATCTTGGCAATTATGTTTTTGATCTCCCAGTTTGACACTTTGACCTCGCCACTCGTTTGGGGATGATACAAAGTTTCTACTTTGTGTTTCACTCCATATTCGCTCAATGCAGCTGAGAACCACTTGTTGAAAAAGTGGGATCCCCATCACTAATAATAGCCCGAGGAGTACCACATCTCGCAAAGATGTAGCGTTTCAGGAATTGAACAACGGTATTTCCCTCATTGTTTGGAAGTGCAACAACCTCCACCCATTTGGAAACATAATCTACAGCCACCAATATATACTTATTACCAAACGAACTCACAAATGGGCCCATAAAATCTATTCCCCAAACATCAAATAACTGAACTTCTAAAATGGGCGTAAGAGGCAACTCGTGTCTTTTGGACACTCCAACTTGTTTCTGACAATAACTGCACTTCTTAACAACTCATGAGCATCTTTGTAAAGAGATGGCCAGTAGTACCCACTTTGTAGAACTTTAGCAGCTGTACATACACCGCCATAATGACCTGTAACCGGTGAAGCATGACAAGCATGGACAATTTCAATGGCTTCTTCTTCCGGAACACATCTTTTAATAATATGGTCAGCACACTCTCCGAATAAATATGGTTCATCCCAAAAGAACTTTTTGACATCAAACAAGAACCTCTTTTGTTGGTAGAAGTTTAGTTCGTCTCGCATTAATCTACACACTACATAATTGGCAAAATCAGCATACCAAGGAGGTTGTTTGAGAGTTACCGTGAATACCTGCTCATTGGGAAAAACATTATTTATGTTGATCTCTAACTCGTCATTCTCCTTGCCTTCCAATCTTGATAAGTGGTCTATAACCTGATTTTCACAACCTCTTCTATCTTTGACCTCAGAGTTGAATTCTTGTAATCGAAGTACCCACCTTATCAATCTTGGTTTGGCATCTTTCTTTGCCATCATGTAACGCAATCCAACATGATCAGTGTGACCAATCACATTAGTACCTAGCAAGTATGCCCAGAACATCTCAAACGCATAAACTACCACAAGTAACTCTTGTTCAGTAACTGTGTAGTTACGTTGAGCACTATTTTGAGTTTTACTTGCGAAGTAAATGGGGTGAAAAAGTTTGTTGTGATTTTGCCCCAATACAATACCTATTGTCGTGCCTTTTGCATCACACAATACTTCGAAAGATTCTGACCAATCAGGACTAATGATGATCGGGGTGGAAACCAATTTTTCTTTCAAGCACTTGAAAGCTACCATGCAAGCATTATCAAAGTGGAATTTCACCTTTTTCTACAAGACTTTGCATAGAGGATGTGCAATCTTTGAGATGTCATTGATGAACCTCTGGTAAAGGCCGTCATGTCCCAAAAAACTACGAACAACCTTCACCGAAATTGGTGGAGGTAACTTTTCAATCACTTCAATCTTTGCTTTGTCAACCTCCAGCCCTTTTTGTGACACTTTGTGACCAATCACTATACCTTCCTTAACCATGAAATGACATTTTTCCCAATTTAGGACTAAATTTGTCTCCACACATCTTTGGAAAAAATTTCCTAAGTTCTCTAAACATGCTTCAAAAGTGTCACCCACAACCGAGAAGTCATCCATAAATACTTCCATTGAATCCTCCACCATGTCAGCAAAAATAGTTAACATGCAACGTTGAAATGTAACCGGACTATTACATAAACCAAACAACATCCGGTTGAAGGAAAAAATATCATATGGGCACGTAAAGGTTGTTTTCTGTTGGTCTTCCGGAGAAATGGAGATTTGGTTATAACCGAAATACCCATCCAAAAAGCAATACCAACCTCTCTCGGAGAGTTGATCGAGCATTTGATCCATAGATGGCATGGGAAAGTGATCCTTTTCGGTCCATGAATTTAGCTTCCGGTAATCCATGATACTCTCCACCCTGTCACCAGTCTCATAGATACAAGCTCCCCTTTTTCATTTGGGACTACCATGATGCCTCTTTTTTTCGATACACATTGTACCGGACTTACCCATTTTCTATCCGCAATAGGGTATATCACACCTGCGTCCAACCACTTTATTATCTCCTTTTTCACCACTTCTTGCATCGGTGTGTTCAATCTCCACTGATGTTCAACACTTGGCTTACAATCACTATCAAGCTGAATTTTGTAAGTGCAAATACCGAGAGGAATGCCCACTATGTCAGTGATAGTCCACCCTATAGATTTGATATGCTTTCTCAACAGCTCAAGGAGCAATTTTATCTGCCAATCAGGAAAATCAACTGCCATGATCACCGGGAAAGTGTTATTTGCCCCTAAGAAAGCATATCACAGATGGGAGGTAAGTACTTTCAACTCTAGATTTTATGGTTCTTCTGTTGATGGTTTTGCGGGAGGACTTTCCCGATTTTTAAATCAATTTCCAACTTCAACGGAGACTTTGAATGCCCCCCCAAACTTGATAGAGCCGCTACTACCTCTTCATAACCTTGAATTTCGAACTCATCATAGTTAGCAAGCACGACTTCAAGTGGCTCACTCATACACATCAAATGGCTTACACTAGCCACCGCCTCATCAATAAAATCAACAGTAGAGACCACGTGAATATACCCTGGGTGTTTCATTGACTTACACACATTAAAGGTTACTTCATCTTCATTCACCCGAAACTTCAATTCTCCTCTCTCAACATCCATCAACGCTCTTTCGGTTGCCAAGAAAGGTCTTCCCAAAATGATGGGAATTTAATAATCTAGAATGACAAAATCAATCGGGAAAATAAATCGGTCAACCTTTACCAAGATGTCATATAGTATTCCCACAGGATGTTTAATTGATCGGTTCGTCATAAAGAGTCTCATTGTTGTGACTTTTGTTTCCCCCAACCCAAGTTGTTTATAGATCGCATATGGCATCAAGGTGATGTTTGCTCCCAAATCGCATAGGGCTTTAGCGAATTGGAGCATACCGATAGTGCAAGGGATGGTGAATGCTCCGGGATCTTCACTCTTTTTGATCAGCTCTTTAGTCATAATTGCACTACAACTATGGGAGACTTCGATTGTTTCAAAATCCAAACTCCTTTTCCTTGTGACTAACTCCTTCATAAACTTGGCGTACCCCGGCATTTCTATCATTGCTTCAACTAGAGGAAGATTAATTGATAATGTTTTGAACACCGATAAAAACTTGTTAAACTTCTCATCCTTATTCTTCTTCTTTAGACGTTGAGGAAATTGATGAGCTATTTTGGGTAAAGGTTGCATAACTTTTGGTCTTTTATTGTGTTTCTCCATATCCTTTTGTGGTCCTTTGCCAATGCTTTGATGGATATGTGCCTCTTCTTCTTCCATCCCTTTGTCTTCTTCATGCATTTGAGCTTCTTCATTTTCCGTCACATTACATAATGCTACCTTTCCACTACGAATTACCACAACCAGCCCTCTATCGTCCTCTTCCATTGTCATCTTTTGTTTCAATTGTGCTGAAAGTAAACTCAACTGACCATCAAGTATCTTGATTGCATCTGCGTGAGAGTTTACTTTACTGTTCAATGATGAAAAGTCCTCTTTTACCCCTTACAACAAATCTTCTGAACCTTCAACTTTACCAAGTATGTGTGACAACAAATCATTCACTCAGGGACTACTTGCACTCCCTTTCGATTTTGGGCTCTCACTCGAGTGAGAGTGGTTCTCTTCATGGTCGTCTTCCCTTCTCCAATAATCACTTTGCTCAGCCCAATCTAGATAGTATCTCATTTGCTCTCCCCCCCTTGTGATAGTTCCAACCTTGATTTACACCTCACTGTAAATAGCGTGGGTGGAAATCCTCCTCATATCTCTTAGAGTTCCAACCTTGATTCTCCCCCAGCTTTGAATAACCTAAGGAAGGACACTCCTCAACTCTAAACACTCCAGTTAACCCCTTTGGTTTTTCCAAATTCTTTATCATATGCTCTTGTAAAATCTCCATTTGGGTTAACATTTTCTTGGTGTTTCCCTCCCGTTCTCTTTCCTTATCATGTTGTTCTTGCGTCAATCTAAAACAAAAAGGAGAGACTTGATACTCATAAGTGTACCAAGCTAGATTTATTTTTGTCATGTCATCAAGAAGAAATGAAGCCACCTCAAATGATTGTAAGATTATTCCCCCTCGTACCAATTGATCAGCGACTCCTTTATTAACCGAATCAATACTCAATCGGTCGAGCTCTATCGGTCAACTATAGGAAACTGACCAATAGCTCTTCTTTCTTTTGGTAAAGGTTAACGGTCCTCTTCAAACATCGGTAAAAATATTGGAGTAGCAAATCGTTTGGTAGCCCATGAGTTGGGCATTTAAGTTAGGGCTACTTAAACATCACCCATGATTGCGGGAAGACTTTCTCGATTTTTTTAATTAATTTCCAACTTCAACGGAGTCTTTGAATACCCCCCCCCAAACCTGATAGAGCCACTACTACCTCTTCATAACCTTGAATTTCGAACTCATCATAGTTAGCAAGCACGACTTCAAGTGGCTCATTCATACAAATCAAATGGCTCACACTAGCCACCACCTCATCAATAACATCATCAGTGGAGACCACGTGAATATCACTTGGGTGTTTCATTTAATTACACATATTAAAGGTTACTGCATCTTCATTCACTCAAAACTTCAACTCTCCTCTCTCAACATCCACCAATGCTATTTCGGCTTCCAAGAATGGTCTTCCCAAAATGATGGGAATTTCAGCATCTATTTCACAATCTAGAATGACAAAGTCAGCCGAGAAGATATATCGGTCAACCTTTACCAAGATGTCATATAGTATATCCACAGGATATTTAATTGATCTGTCTGCCATAAAGAGTCTCATTGTTGTGGCTTTTGGTTCCCCCAACCCAAGTTGTTTATAAATCGCATATGGCATCAAGTTGATGCTTGCTCCCAAATCGCATAGGCCTTTAGCGAGTTGGAGCATGCCGATAGTGCAAGGGATGGTAAACGCTCCAGAATCTTCTCTCTTTTTGATCAGCTCCTTAGTTATAATTGCACTACAACTGTGGGAGCCTTCGATTGTTTTAAAAATACAAACTCCTTTTCCTTTTGACTAACTCCTTCATAAACTTGGCATACCCCGGCATTTCCAACATTACTTCAACTAGAGAAAGATTAATTGATAATGTTTTGAACACCGACAAAAACTTGTTAAACTTCTCATCCTCATTCTTCTTCTTTAGACGTTGAGGAAATTGAGGAGCTATTTTGGGTAAAGGTTGCATATATTTGCGATTTTATTGTGTTTCTCCATATCCTTTTGTGGTCCTTTGGCAATGCTTTCATGGATAGGTGCCTCTTCTTCTTCCATCCATTTGTCTTCTTCATGCATTTGAGCTTTTTCATTTTCCGTCACATTACCTATTGCTACCTTTCCACTACGAGTAACCACAACCAACCCTCTATCATCCTCTTCTATTGTCATCTTTGGTTTCAATTGTGCTGAAAGTAAACTTAACTGACCTTCAAGTATCTTGATTGCATCTGCGTGAGAGTTCACTTTACTGTTCAATGATGAAAAGTCCTCTTTCATCCCCTTCAACAAATCATCTGAACCTTCAACTTTCTCAAGTATGCGTGACAACAAATCATTCACTCAGGGAATACTTGCACTCCATTTTAATTTTGGGCTCTCACTCGAGTGAGCGTGGTTCTCTTCATGGCCATATTCCCTTCTCGAATAATCACTTTAATAAGCCCAATCTGGATAGTATCTCATTTGCTCTCCCCCCTTGTGATAGTTCCAACCTTGATTCACACTTCGCTGTAAATAGCGTGGGTGGAAATCCTCCTCGTATTTCTTGGAGTTCCAACCTTGATTCTCCCTCGGCTTTGAATAACCTGAGGATGGACCCACCTCAACTCTAAACACTCCACTTAGCCCCTTTGGTTTTTCTGAATTCTTCATCATATGCTCTTGTAAAAGCTCCATTTGGGGCAACATTTTCTTGATGTTTTCATCCCTTTCTCTTTCCTTATCAAGTTGTTTTTGCGTCATTCTAAAAGAAAAAGGAGAGACTTGATCCTCATAAGTGTACCAAGCTTGATTTATTTTTGTCATGTCATCAAGAAGAAATGAAGCCACCTCAAATGATTGTAAGGTTATTCCCCCTCGTACCAATTGATCAGCCACTCCTTTATTAACCGAATCAAGACTTCGGTAAAAATATTGGAGTAGCAAATTGTTTGGTAGCCCATGATTTGGGCATTTAAGTAAGAATTTCTTAAACCTCACCTACGTTTCATAGATGGGTTCCCCTTCCCATCGCTTGAAACTTTGAATATCATCTCTAAGTTTAATCATCCTTGATGGAGGATAGAACCTTGTATTGAATGCTATTATCAGCTCCTCCCATGATGTGATGGAATTGTTTGGGAACTCGGCTTACCACTTGCTAGCCTCCCCCGTTAAGGATAGTGGAAATAACTGAAGCCGAATTGACTCTTGTGATATATTCTTGAATGAAAATGGTCTGCATACCTCTGTAAAATTTCTTACATGCTCATGCGGTTCTTCTTGCTCTAGTCCTCCATATAGTCCCCTCATTTGGAGGAGGTGAAGATTTGTGCTAGTGACTTCAAATATTGCATTCATATTAGCTTGTGGTATGCAAATTGCACCCATTCACCTCTTCTTCTTTCACTTTCACTTCTATTTAGCCCAACCAACACTACACAATACAGCCTAAGACCATTCAACTACTGCCAAACAATTCACAAATCAAATAATTCTAAGTAACACTACTCCCCGGCAGCGGTACCATTTTGATTAATGTTTAAAAGACATTTCATCCAGTTCTAAGTGTCAATGATCGTTAGTCAGTATATAACCCAACTAAATGAGTTGTGGTCGATCCCACAGGGAATAGTTTTTCCTTAAAATCAATTATAAGAGTACGACAACAATCTTTTCAAAAGAATACTTACTGCACCTTTTTGGTTTAAGCTTCAAATTTCAGGTTATAATTATCAATACAATTCAACACTTGACACGAAATGATCAAATAATGAGGTAACACTTGGGGAATTGACCAACCAATTATTGAATTCAACTTTGTGGATGAATATTGATGCTCACAATGAGATAAATTTTCATGGGTAGGTAGGACTATATGTAAAGCATTTTTTTGTTGAACAATTACCTTATCTTTGTCGAATTCTCTCAAACTTCAACGCTAGACGGAAGATACCCAGCCCTTTTCCTCATCGAATCCATTCTCTCGAGCTAGATACAAAGGATAGGTTCCATGTTTCACTTTCTCAAGCTAAAATCATAGTGACCCACTACTAAGGATGCTAAACTTGCTACTTTGGCTTTGAATTTTTCTCTCGAGCAAGCACAATACACTGAACTAGTGACAGTAATCATGCAAGATGACCTTAAAACGCAGCAACAAATCAGACCCACTTTAAATTAACATCATTATTCACAAATCAATGACACCCACTTAGTAAAACTCAACAACTGGTCACATAGTCAAAACCCCAAGGAGAGGGTTTTAGCCAATCATACCAAAAACATGAAAATCAACATCTGCCATGTTTTCCATAGCTAGGTAAAAATGAATATTGAAAGTTAAAATAAACAACAATCTTCTCTATTAAAAATTTCAATGAAAAACCTTGCTAAATTTGCTTGAAATCCACAATGATAGTGTTTTTACTGTCAATCTTGTGTTTCTCACGTTTTTTGAATGCTTTCTCTATAGCAAAAATCAATTTATGCAAGTCTGATGTGTGATCGTTTAGGACCAATCGGCGAGGTATGTTGGCCTTCGGTGACAACTTGGCGACTCGCCGATGTTCCTTCCTCTCACCTTAATTTTTCACTTCTTCTTGGTCCAGCCAATGTAATTTTAGGCGATCCAACTTGGGATCGCCGAGTGGTTCCGCGAGTTGCCCTTTATCCTTTAATCTCGCCCATCAGCACTTGTTTTGATCTCCATCATCACTTTTGGCGACCTGGTCATCCGACGCCGAAGCGATCGGCGACACGCCAAATACAAATACTTCTCATCGAAGTTACCCCTAATCTAGCCTCAACATTCTTTAAGTTTAGGCGGTAGAGTGGCAGCTTGGTGAGTTGCCGAGTGGAATCGATGATCATCAAGCATATTTTTCCCTTCTCTTCTTTGCTTGTGTTGTCTCTATTTCCCATTTCTGGCCTAGCTTTGTTCGTCACTCCATGTACCTGAAAATCAAGGGTTTTGCATTAGGTATTTGAACAAAATAAGTATTTGAGGACACTAAATCATTGTAAATAAAGCCCTAAATGAATCCAAACTTCGGACTTATCACTCCTCTCTAGCCCGAAGCACATAGAAACAATTTTTGTTTGGAGCATTAAGATCCAGCCATTAAGAGAAGCTTGTTTGGCATATCTTCCTTTGGCCATAAGAGTAGGGCAATCTTTCACTTGATGATCAATCTTTCCACAGCCATAGCACCCATTAGTACCGGCTAGGCACTTCCCGTAATGCTTCTTTCCACAATTATGGCAAGTAGGTTTAGAAGATGGATGTCCATTACCTTTCTCTTGGTTAATTCTAGGAGTGCTTGAAGAATCTTGATTAAAGGCTCTCTTTTTTAACCTTGGTTGACCTTGCTCATCGGACCAAGTTCCCTTCATCTCCCTATTCTTTTTCTTAATTTTGAACTCCTCAATTTTTTGAGCAAACACCATAACCCTAGAGATATTCATGTCATCATGGAGCATTGTTATACGACACTCTTTCTCAACTAAGTCGGACACACCCATCATAAATCTTCTCATTTTATCCCTTGGGTTAGACACCAAAGATGGAGCATACTTAGACAGTAGGGTCAATTTCAAGGAGTACTCTTGGACACTTATGCTACCTTGCCTAAGGTTGATAAATTCTTCTACCTTAACCTCCCTCTTCTCACGGGGAAAGAACCTATCAAGGAATTCTTTCTTAAACACCTCCCAATCTATAGGACCCGCTCCTATCGGCCTATTGCTATTCAATTGAGTAAACCAAACTTGGGCAACATTCTTCAATTGGTAAGAGGCTAGTTCCGCTTTTTCTATAGAAGTCACCCCCATAGCATTAACTACCTTATTGTAACAGCCCGTAATTTAGTGAGTTGAACTAGTGAGTTTTAGAGCCTTTGGTAAGTGTTTTGGAGTGTCGTATGAGGGTTAAAACTTGTAGAAATGGTTCCCTTACTTAGAACGAGGGTTTTAGGGGATAAACATTTTGGTACGACCCCCCAAGGACCACCCAAGGGGTCCTCGAGGGGGACCCCAAAACAGTCCCCAAAATTGTCAAATTTGTGACCTACGGATGGCCATCTACGGCCAGTATATCAAACCACGCCCCGTAGGTAATGGGCGTAGGTCAAGGCCTGCACTGTCCTGCAACTTCTAAGCTGCAGAACCCAGCAACGAGACCAAATGATGGACAGTAGACCCATCCTTGGTCCGTGGATGGGTGGGCGTAGGTCAACACAGTTTTGTGACTTTTAGTTTAAGTTGGGGGTTTGGGAATTGATTAGTTAATTAATTAAGGGTTAAAGAAGGTCGGTTAGTTAGTTAATTAGCCACCTATTTAAGTATAATACACACCAAAACTAATCACTTTAACTCATGCATCTAAACACCCCAAATCATCCTCCAAATATTCTCTCTCTAGAAGCTAAGAAGAAGAAGAAGGAGGAGAAGAGGGGCAGCAACTAGGTTGAATTCACCATTGATTCAAGATTTGTTTGGGGATTTTACTAAAGGTATGTGAAGCTTAATCATCTATGGGTTCTTCCACCCATAGAGACCCCATAGTTTCCCCACTTGTGAAATCAAAAATCAAATTCTAGCTAGGGTTGTGCTTGCATTGTTGGTAGGGTTTGGATGTGATTCCAATCTAGTGGATAACATCCAATTATGATTGATTTAGCTTTGTTTAATGATATTATGATAAATTCATGTGATTTCTATGGTAAACCCTAGCCTAAATTGATGAATGTGTTATTTGTGGGTTTATGCAATTAGAGGCAAGGTTGAAGGTTCATAGGTGATCTTCCTAATTCAATGTTATGTGTAGTAATTGATCAAAGTTAGGATCATATAATCAATAATTGAACTAGACTCTATTGTGTACGATTGATCTTGACTTGTAAAGTTAGAATTGAACATGTATGATCAATTAAGACTAGAATGACCTAGTAATGCAACATGTGATCAAATTATCTTGAAATCTAGGTATAAAGAAGAGATCTAGAAACAAACCTTGAGAGTAAGGTTTTGATCATGATAGCTAGGGCTTTAGCGTGAAGCTAATATGATTAACTTTAGATCCTAAGTCTTTGAGAGTAAAATCTACATATGAATCCAAGGCTAATGAGTAAGAATTATGTTGAGAGACCTTTACCTACCTATTTCACCTTATGGATCATAGATGGTAGGAAGTGATAGAATCACTTAGGTCATAAAGAGATCCTTGTCTAATATAGAATTCTAGACATGATACTAAGTATGAATATGAACTTATCATGAAATACGTCACACATAGTAATGGTTCAAGGGTTTAAGGACTTCTCCTAACTAATTAAACCTAAGGCTAGAGGGCCTTTATACCTAGGTCATGGATGGTGATAGTTGCTCACACATGGTCTAAAAGAAGTATCAGTATGGATTGTGTCAAAAACCTCTTTCTATAAACTTGAGTCAAAGTAGAGACTTAATGATTATCTTGTGGGATTTATGCCTAGCACCTAGTGTATTGAAATGAGATGGAGGTTCCCACCTAGTTTGAGTTTTGGGGCTTTTCATGGAGGTTCCCACCTAGTTTAGTTTGGGCTTCCGACATGGGATATCTCATGTAGAAGAGTATTGATTTCCCCAAGTGTGTCTCATGAGATTGAGGCCTCACCTAGTAGAGTTTGGTTTTCTAGTAGCGATCTCTGTATCCCATAACTACATGCCCCATAGGAAAGTTAGCTAGTTGATCCGACTAAGCTAACAAACCGGTCCTACCTTAGGCAAATGGACCAACCCTTGATGGTATGGTAACACCATTGGAGATAATGTGATAACTCGTATGTTCTCATGTTGGTTAAGGCTATATCCCAATTAAACAAGATTGGTAATGAACTAAGATTGTGTTCAATGTAGCATCTCTTAGAGTTTAAACCTTATGGGCTAAGATTATGCATAAGGTAGCATCTCCTAGATCCCAATATAAGTATGGTCTAAGATTATGCTTGGAGGAGCATTTCCTAATAATAAAATTAATGAACTAAGAGTATGCTTTAAATAGTATCTCCTAGGGTTCAACCTTAATGAACTAAGATGTACTTAATATGGTATATCCTAGGGTTCCAAGTAATGAGGAACTACGACAAGTTAGTGAAGGACCTCATAATGCTTAAGAGTATAAATGGACTTAGATATGCTTGAGTAGTGCCTCCTAGAGTCCATAATGATAATGAACCTAGACATGCTAAAATAAGTATCTCATAGGGTCCAACTTTATAATGAACTAAGATTATGCTTTAAGTAGTATCTCCAAGAGTTCAAGTCTAATGAAATTAGATTATGCTTTAGTAGCATTTCCTAGAGTTCCAATATGATGAACTAAGATGTACCTAGTATAGTATCTCTTAGGGTTTAAACAAGAAGGGACTAAGATAGATCTAGGAAAGTGTCTCCTAGTGTCCCATACTTTAAAAAGAGGGCTAGTCCCTAAGTAAGGAACATGAGTATGATGACCTAAAGAAGTACTTAGTATGTGTAGTAGTATGGGATGCTACTCGTGCCTTGCACAAGTATGACTTAAGGTTACCTTATGAGTCTTGTCTTACATGAGTTATGCTTGATGAATTGTTGCTATAGATGCCTTCCAAGATATGAGTGACTAAAGGTGATAGTTCCCTTATCTACATGAAGTAAGCTGCTAGTGATACCAAAAGAGGGTGAATATGACTAGGATGACCTCAAGGTTATGCTTAGTCTGAAGAGTAGTATGGGATGCCTTTCATGCATTGCACAAGTGTGTCTTAAGGATACTTAGAAGTATGGTACTCTTGTGGTAGAAAAGCTTAGAGACTTGACCATGTATATAAACTATGATTGACTAAAAAGAGATACTTGGCTTGGGTGGTATTATTGGATGCTATTCATGCTTTGCACTTGTATGCTTTTGAGGTTACTTAAGAATGGTTCTATCATGGTATTGATGACTAAGAGTCTATTATGCTTATATGATTATGTCTTATCTCATGTGCTCATTAACTATGCCTTATGTTGACTAACCATTTTTAGATGCTCTTATGATGTTGTGCTATCTTTCATACTTGGTACATTTTGTACTAACACATATTGCCTACATTTTAATCAAATGCAGGGTCTTGGAGATTGGGTTCTTTTGGAGGTTGGTTTTCTAAAGTGCAAGAAGAGTTGAGGATTTTGGTGAGTCCTCATAGCTTCGAGGACAAAACCCACCTTATCTTTATGTCTTTTATATTCTTGTTAAGACTATTGTATGGGTTGTGTACCAAGGGTTTATTCTAAAAAGTTGTATTATATGGTTTGAGACAAAGTGTAGAAAGTCTTCCGCTTGCTTTATGAAAAATGACTTCGATTGTAAAAGTTTTAAATATTCCCGTATTTTCTATTATCTTATGTTCAGGATATGCTAAGGGCTTGTATGCAACCCCTCCGGGGTCAACTACGCCATGTTACGTCTAGGGAGTACCCCTGGGTCATGACACTTATACACCTCATCCACAAACTCTTGGGGATCCTCTTCCACCTTGGAACCAAGAAATATCGGAGGATTCATCCTCACAAAGTCTCTCAACCTAGAAGCCATAGTGCTCACAATAGGGTTCACATGAGTCTCAACACCCCTAACAGCTTGGGCTGTCATGGCTTGGGCTTGGGTAGTTACGGCTTGAGCCATCATCAAAAGAGCCGACCTAACTTGAGGACCTTGGGGATGAACTCCCTCATTCACAATCTCCTCTTCAATCCTTGTTGCGTTCACCCTTCTTGTATTCATATCCTATAAACACAAGAGAAGGGTTGGGAAAATGACTTCATAGAGTTAAAACTCTAAGGCACGACTTAAAGTGTAATGAAAAAAGTGAAGTTTCCTAACGTATTATAGCCTCTCATTCATAAATGTGTCGCGATTCACACTCATGAACTAGACACTACACGACGTGGCTTGTGAGACATCATTCCTAAAAACCATCGCAAAATCTTGTGCTCTGATACCATGTTTGTCACGACCCGAGCCTACACCCCGGACGTGACACGACGTACAAGACTCCAAAAAGTCTCATACAAGCCTCATAGCATGTCATCAAATAAGATAATAGAAATAGTATGGAATTTCAAAATCTTTTAATCCATACAATTGAAAAAATCATTTAAAATATCGGAAGTCTACTTGTCTCACATGGCCATCTAAAAACATCTTTGTATCAAAAGTAGGGTCACAGGCCTTTACAATAGAAAGCATAAGAAGTATTTAGTACAATGAACGACATGAAATGTCAATGAAGCACTTGTCCTCGGATCGATGAAGACATACCATAAACTTGATGAATAGTCAACTAAAGCTTCAACTAGAAGGAATCAACTAACTTGCCGAAACCTGCACTTTGTAGAAAAATAGAAGAAATATTGGTTAGCACATTTAATGTACTAAGTATGATAGCCATGCAAAAACCATGCTTGAAAGGGACATTTTATTTGAAAATCATGCTAAATGCCAATTTTGAGAAATGTCATGAATATAAGTATAAGAGGCATAACATACAAATATAGTCAACGTACAATCCATTTCATCCCATTAGAACATTCACCTTAAGTAAACCTAAGCTATACTTGTGCAATGTATGAATAGCCTCTCATACCACCATCCATACTAAGTACCACTTTAAGACCACCAAAAGTGAACTTACCATTCTTCCTTTTCATCTTTAGACAATACTCAAACATAAGGAAAATAAACATTTCATAAATCATAACAAGGAAGGTAACTCATAATACAATCCAAGTAAAGCATACATCATCTCATTAAGCATATAATTCAACATTCTTCATTAGTTTCATTAAGAGCACATTCATTCATTAAACATTAAAACATTGGAGAATCACACCCTAGTCCTCTCAACGCCTACCCGTGCAATGCATGGATGGAATCCCATACTACCACCCACACTTCATAGAACTTCTCAAGCAACCATAGCACATATCTCACATGATGGGAATAAGCATTAACCGACATAGACCATGTGAGCTTGACATGTAATCCGGTGTCATAACCCCACACCGTAAAAAGGAGGTCTACTTGCCTAAGGTAGGACTGGTAACATTTTAGCTTAGGTGGATCCACTAGCTAATAACCTATGTGGGCACACAGTTATGGGATAAGAAAGATTTTCATTGAAACCTGGCCTAACGTAGTGAGAGCTTCCATCTTACCATATCTACTCGGTACTTAGCCTCCATTCCCATAGAGTAGTTCATTCACATTAATATTATTGAACTTGAGAGGGCTACAAATATTATGTCTACCGACCTAAAGTACATTACACATGAAAGGGCCACCACCATTAGGTCTACCGATTCAAGTTTCATCATTTCACACATGAAAGGGCCATTAACATTAGGTCTACCGATTCAAGGTTTATCATCACATTAGTTTCTAGACTC
This sequence comes from Solanum tuberosum, assembly GCF_000226075.1. Classification (NCBI taxonomy): domain Eukaryota; kingdom Viridiplantae; phylum Streptophyta; class Magnoliopsida; order Solanales; family Solanaceae; genus Solanum; species Solanum tuberosum. The sequence continues at coordinate 358,582 of NW_006239152.1, read as the reverse complement.
ATCATGAAGGGCTACCAACATTAGGTCTACCGGTTCAAGACATAGCCTAGAATACCTCATTAATCATTTATGAAAGGCCTACCAACATTAGGTCGACCGATTCATGTTCATTTAATCAAGATACAATAGTTGCTCAAGAAGAGGATGCCTAAGCCCACCAATTCAAGGTACTTCAATCAAGATTAGATTCACTTATACAAGAAGAGGATGCCTAAGTCTACCAATTCAAGATATCACATTACTTTCATTTATACAAGAAGAGGATGCCTAAGCCTACCAATTCAAGATACAACATTACATTGATGAAACCCTTCACATTCTATCATCATCATTCATGAGTGTTAATTGATAATAAGTTTTCAATACTAACACAATTGCATTCTAAACATGATCATAATACTTTCATTGAGATAACAAATATATACTTTACATCATGATCATACATAAATCCTTCATGAAATTACCCTCCAAGGCTATGAATCAATCTCAACCCAAACATCCGGAATACCATATTAGATAAGGGGAATATCATAATTCAATAGACATAAACAATTTAACATGATCCCAAAATCAATCAACCCAAATCACAAACTCACAATTTAGTATTTTGGGGGAAACATGGTTTCATAGGAGAAATTCATCATAATTCACCATTAATTCAACAATTAATTCATAATTCATCACATATAAACCTTTGAAAATGTTTTACAATTGAACCCATGCTTAGATTGAAACCCTAGCTTTTTGGAGGATTTTTGGAAACTTGAAAACATCTTTTGAAAGGGCTCCTTGAATGAAACTTAATAAAGGATGAAAACTACCATACCTTTATTGAAGAAACTCCACAAAAATTTGGTGATAAAGGTGAAATATTGTGCTTCAAACCTTGATTCCTTCTTCTCCAATGGTGGTTTCTAGAGAGAGAATATTTGGAGAGGGGGGTAGTTTCTATTTTGTGTTTAGGAAATAATGAATTGAAAAAGGAGTTTAATACTTTAAAAAATCTTAAATAACTCTAATAAATCAATAATAACCGTCTCCAACCCATAACTAATTAATTAGGAATTTATCAACCTACCTTTACCTTTGGCCGAATTGGACAGCTTACAGTGCTGACCTACGCCCCTAGACCTACGGACTAAAGGTGGGGTGACACCCCATCCTGCAGGTCCGTGGTCTGGGTCAACAAGTCACCATTTGGGCCCTTGACCTACAGACCCCTCCCACGAGTCATGAATGGACATACGGGGAGTAGGTCCCATCCACAGGTCATGACATTTTTGACAGTTTTTGCTAAGTTGGGGCAGCCTTGGGGTTAGGCTTTAGGGTCCCCCTAAAAGACCCTTGGTTGGTCCTTGGGGGATCGTACCTTGACGTTTAACCCCTCAACCAAAGCTCGGGAACTCATAATACATCTTCAAACCCCATATCAAACTCAATCACACACTCGTTAGGCTCTAGTTTCACTTACTAGATTTCAGGGTCGTTACAAAGACTCCCATAGGTATGTCTCCCTACCAACATGTATATTGGAAGTAATGCCATTTTCCGGTAGAGCTAGAACATAAGGCCATGTGGGTGCTAAAGAAGTTGAATTTGGATTGGGGCGCCGCATCGAGTCAAAGTTTGAATGACATGAATGAGCTTTATGAGTTTCGTCTAAAAACATATGAATGTTCAGCCTTGTACAAGGAGAATATGAAGAAGTATCATGATCAAAAGATTGAAAAGCATGAATTTGTTGTGGGTGATTTGGTGCTTTAGTTCAACTCAAGGTTGTGTTTGTTTCCTGGCAAGCTCAAGTCCAAGTGGACCGGGCCATTCAAAGTCACGCAAGTATTTCCACATGGAGTGGTCAAGCTTGAGAACAAGGAGGGAACGAGGTTCAAAGTGAGCGGGCAGAGGATCAAGGTCTACATGGGGAAATCTGAGAGTGTGCAAGAAGTGATTGAGGCTTATTATCTTGATGAAGTCTTAGTAATCAAGGTGTCTATGACGTACCACGACGTTAAATCAAGCGTTTCTTGGGAGGCTACCCAAGATGTACAATCTAGCTAACTTTAGGTTTTTTTCAATATAGGAGTTTTCTGCTTTCTTTTTTATTTTTGTATCTCTATATGAAGGTTTATTTTTTGTTATGTTTTAGGGTTGGCTAGATATAGAATAGGGTCCGTGTCTAAAAATTGTCTAGAAAATGTAAAAAGAAAGTCCTAATGTGTAAGGACCCTAAAAAATGAAATAGGAAGAACTATAGCCTCTCATGTGTTTTGATGGTTGGTTATGTGGTGTTTATGGTCTAAATAAATGTGTGTTGGTGTGAGGCAGTGTGTAACTTGTTTATATGATGAGTCATGACTTTATATGGGTAGCTTAGTGAGTTTTGAAGTCAAACGTCAAGAAACGAACATGACGTTTGGAAACTAGTCTTGGAAGCAAGTGTGTCCTAGTGTTGTGTTGTCAAAGTTTGATGTGTTGTTTGAGGATGATATCATGTGGTGATGGTTCCTATGTGTAGATGGACGTGTGTAGGTGTTAAACGTTTGGGTACGACTCCCCAAGGACCACACTAAGGGTCCTTGAGGAGGACCCTAAGTTTATACCCCAAGTTGCCAATCCTAGGTGATCTATGTAAGCACACCACGGCCAGTAGGTTGATCTACGGCTCGTGGACTTCCTCCGTAGGTCAAGACTTAGCCTAGGGAGCCTTAGCTCCCATGGACAAGTCTCTGTCACAAACGATGAGCCAACAAGATGGCCCATCACTCCACCTATGGTCCGTAGGTGTGGAGTCGTAGGTCGCACCTGCAAGCTGTCAAGTGACACGGCCAAGACAAGGGTGGTTTGGTAAATTCTACCCTTGGCCAATTAAATGCATGGACGGTTGTTTTAAGTGCTTTAAGTATTTTAAAGATATTTAAACATTTATATGATATTTTAGAATTCATTCTTCATATTTCCCAAAAAAAAACCCTTATCTCCTAAAAAGTTCTCTATAGAACTCCATTGAAGGTCTAGGTCAAGTTGAAGCTAGGGTTGAAGGTTTCAAGTGTTTTCTTTTCAAAAATTCGTGGGATTCATGAAATTTAAGGTATGGGGATCCTTCATCCTTGGCTATTCTTCCTTTCAAGGAGCTCAATCTAAATGTTTTCAAAGTTCTTCCAAAAACACAAAACCCTAATTTCAATTCTAGCATGGGTTCTTGCATGAAAATCTTTTAAATGATGATTTATGTTGTTATTAATGATTATTGATGGTTTTAAGAAAGAAATGTTCATGAACCCATGTCTTCTCAAATTCTCTAAATTTGGTCTAAAGTGCGTCTATGGATTTTGAGTAATTGATGAAGGATTATTGAGGTGGGTCTATTGATTTTGAGTAATTGATGAAGGATTATTGAGTGCTTTGATGTGGGCTGATCTTATATGATCTTAGCTATGTTTAATTGCAGAAAATTGTATATTGTTATTTAATTGTATAATGTGAAGTAGTAGCCTTGAATGGTCATAAATTGGGATTTAGCCTTTATGTTGGTTATTGAATATTGTTTAGCTTAGCTTGTATAGTAGAATGTTGTTATTATCATTGTTATTGTATTATTAATTGTTAGAATATGAGGATGATAAATATAGCTATGGAAAGAGGGTAAGTTGACCTAACTTGATGAATATTGTATAATTGGCATAAAATTGAGTATTGTGGCTTATGGCCTTTGAAAGGTGGTAAGATGGATTGATCTATTAATATTTCTATAATTTCTTCTTAAATTGGATCCACCTTTGATGGAAGTGTTGCTTGTTACTTTTGAATTATGATTGTGGCCAACAAGGGCATTATAGGAGTATTGTTGTGTTGTTGTGTTATTATATATAAATGAACCTATATGTAAAGTTCTATATGTGGTTACATGTAAAGTGCCATATGAAGCTATATGTAAAGTTTGTGTGATACTATAATGTGAAGATGTTCTAATGGAATTAATGTGATATTGTATAAAGTGTTATTATGCTAATGTGAAAGCATCTTTCTCTTGAAATGGTGATATGTGGTGATGATGGACTATGATGAGTCTTTATAAGATGATGTTGTTGCTCATATGCCAGACTTGAGTATCTTGTCTTGTGTCATGAAAGCTTGATTATATATATGAATGTTTGGTTGGGCTATGACTTAATAATGGAGCTCTTCCTATAATTTGTAAAAGAGGAATTCTAGGCCAAGCCTTGAATCGGTAGACCTACACATGGTGCCCTTTCATAAGTCTAGACTCTTGAGTAAATGTATAACTTTGAAGGATGGGCCTTAGGGTGATGTTCCCTTCTTGAGTGAAATGATAGACTTAGAGATGGATGGAGCCGGAACGGCATGAGAATCCTTATATAAGAAAGTCAAATGAGCTATCCTTATGAAACTGGATTGGCTATGACTAAGAAATGGGGCCTTTCTTGGGAAGATGTACTTGGAGTTGGCTGAACAACATAAGGAACCCTCTCTAGTACATATGTGATTGAATACTCTATGGGAAATGAGGCTAGCACCAAGTGGATGTGGTTAGGAAGGTGGCCTAGTTGAGTATGAGATTAGGCAGAATGAACTTCCTTGGACATCCCCTAAACCATGTGCCTACATAGATTGCTTACTAGTTCTACCCTTGGCAAGTAGAACACCTTCTACGGTGTGGGGTCTTATGACACCGGATTCCATACCTTGCTAGTATGGTCTATGTCGGTTGATGCCTATATTCCCATCATATGGGATGTGCACTCTAGCTATTGGATAGGTGCTACAAAGTGTAGGTATTAGTATGAGATGCTACCTATACATGGCACGAGTAGGCCTAGAAGATACTAAAGTGAGTTTCCTAAGTCTAACAACTATTATGTGAAAGTCCCCTTATGTGCTTGAATGTCTCCTAAATGGTTTCTTAAAGAATGTTGGTCTATTGATGTTATATTGTAAAGGAAATATCCTTATATTAGGTAATCTTGAGGAACACTTAAGTGTGCTTGAAGAGGTTGTATGGGCGGTCACTTCTTGTCTCACTCAAGTGTGTCTTAAGTTTATATTAGGTAGAGGTCCTATGGTAATGAAATGGCATGTGTTCTTTTAAAGTTAAGCATCGGTTGTAGATGGATATATGGTGAGTATATGTATGGTTGGATATGCTTTTATATGTGAATGTTGACTTGTATTATATCTCTTATACATGTGAGGTGAAGGTTTTATCAAAATTATATGAAAGCATATATTCCTTGTAAATCTCTGTTGAAGCATGTTTTTGCATGTCGCCATACTTAGTACTTAATTGTGCTAACCCCTTTCTTTCCCTTTTTGACTAAAGTGTAGGGATTGGGAGATGCTGAAATATCATGGCTACTTTATAGGTTTCTAAGTGTTGACGATGAAGACTTGGTGAGTCCTCATAGATTCGAGGACAATACCTTACATGTTCCTTTTGATGTATTTCTAGTATTTTGTTTAAGTCTTGTATGGGCTTTAGTCCAATTGTTGTATTCAAGTATTAGATGGTTTTGAGACATCATGTATAAAGTCTAGAAAGTTTACCGCTTGTTATTAATGAAAGTATCTTCGTGTGGGAAGAACATTTTTAATTACTTATGGTTTTTAGTATCTATGCGATCAATGAATACTATAAGGCTTGTATTAGACTTCCGAGAGGTCAAGTACGATGATTACGACTAGGGGGTGCTCTCGGGTCATGACTAATTTGGTATCCGAGCATACAGTTCCCGGTATGGTCTTAGGTTGTCTCATAACCACATCTAGTAGAGTCTTGTTGATAATGTGAAGCGCGCCACATTATGAATAGGAGGCTATTGGGTGCTAAGAAAGTTTCACTTCTTCATTCTTTTAGTCGTGCCATAGAGTTTCTCTCTATAATGTCTTTCCCTATTCCTTATGTGATGGTCCTTACAGTGTGACCTTTGAGATGTTGTTGTTGCAAGGGGTTGAGGGAGAGGAATAGATTGGTTGTGATGCCAACTTGTGGTTTGTGACTTGATGAAGGTGGTGTGAAAGATTGTGATGATGACTCTAGGTTGGATGAGTTGCTTTATGGTTTCGTGTGTTGTTGGTAGAATCCGACTTAGATATGTTGAGTTGAGATATGTTGAAAGGGATGATGAAATGTTATGTTTTAAATGGCATAGGTGTGAAGGGTATGGATGTTTAGTGTTGTGGTGGTCCTACCATAGGGTGGAAGGAGGTGAAATTGAAGGAGTTAATATGAGTTCCTTCTGAGTGGGGGATATTGTGTCTAGATGGTAAGGCTTTTGGGGGATCTTTGGTAGTCATGAATTAGGCTTGAAAGATGTTCTCATTACAAGAGGTTTAGTGAATTGAAGAGTTCGGTGAGAACGGTTTTTGGTAAGATGGATGGTTTCTCCCTTGAGATTCTTATGGCATGTCCATGTTAACCTTAGCTTGGTTTACCCTTAAGTGGGGGATGGTATGTTGAGTAGTGAGGGGCTTGATGAGTGTTGATATCCTTAACTTTTCTTTATGTGACTATTCAAGCCTAAAACAAAGAGTTCCTAGAAGCTTGTAGCATGTTTTCGAGTCTTAGGTGAAAAAGAGTTTTCCATGGTCTCCTTATATTAGGCATATTTAAAATGAATTATTGTTAAAGTAAGAAAATGAATTTTCATAAAGTTATGTTCCTCATGTTGATGTGCATCTATAATGATTTGCCTAAATGTTGCATGAGTTGACTTTCTTAGCATGCCTTGTGTGTTATTGAGAAGTTGCATATTGAGCCCTTATGAGAGAATTGCTTAAATGTGCCTTAAGGTAAATGTTGCATAATTGTGCATTGATGAGAAATTTGCATGATGTGCTTGATGATATTTGATTGAGCATGATGTTATTTGGAGAAGGAAGTTCCTCCAATAGCATGAGAGAACGTAAAAATGATGCATAAGGAGTTAGTAGATGTTGTGCCTACTTTCTTGAATTGCATGAACTTATTGTGGGACTTTGATGTGGAGTGATGTTCCTCCTTATTATGTGTACGGTTTATATTATGGTATGCATAAGTATGGGCTGTTTACTTTGGTCGTTTTCCTTGAAAAATGTTTAAGTGTCATTCAAGGACGAATGTTCCCAAGTGGGGGATAATGTAAGGACCCTAAAAGATGAAATAGGAAGAACTAGAGCCTCTCATGTGTTTTGATGGTTGGTTATGTGGTGTTTATGGTCTAACTCAGTGTGTGTTGGTGTGAGGTAGTGTGTAACTTGTTTATATGATGAGTCATGACTTTATATGGGTAGTTCAGTGAGTTTTGGAGTCAAATGTCAATAGACGAACATGACGTTCGAAAACTAGTCTTGGGAGCTAGTGTGTCCTAGGGTTGTGTCATCAAATTTTGATGTGTTGTTTGAGGATGAAATCATGTGGTGACAGATCCTATGTGCAGATGGACGTGTGTAGGGGTTAAAAGTCCAGGTAAGACTCCCCAAGGACCACCCTAAGGGTCCTTGAGGAGGACCCTCAGTTTATACCCCAAGCTGCCAATCGTAGGTGATCTACGAAAGCAAACCACGGCCAGTAGGTTGATCTACGGCTCGTGGACTTGCTCCGTAAGTCAAGACATAGCCTAGGGAGCCTTAGCTCCCATGGACAAGTCTCTGTCACAAACGACGAGCCAACAGGGTGGCCCGTCACTTCACCTACCGTCCGTAGGTGTGGAGTCGTAGGTCGCACCTGCAAGCTGTCAAGTGACACGGCCAAGACAAGGGTGGTTTGGTAAATTCCACCCTTGGCCAATTAAATGCATGGACGGTTGTTTAAAGTATTTTAAAGGTATTTAAACATTTATATTGTATTTTAGAATTCATTCTTCATATTTCCCGGAAAAAAAAAACCCTTATCTCCTAAAAAGTTCTCTCTAGAACTCCATTGAAGGGCTAGGTCCAGTTCAAGCTAGGGTTGAAGGTTTCAAGTGTTTTCTTCTCAAAAATTCGTGGGATTCATGAAGGTTAAGGTATGGGGATCCTTCATCCTTAGCTATTCTTCCTTTACAGGAGCTCAATCTAAATGTTTTCAAAGTTCTTCCAAAAACACAAAACCCTAATTTCAATTCTAGCATGGGTTCTTGCATGAAAACCTTTAAATGATGATTTATGTTGTTATTAATGATTATTGATGGTTTTAAGAAAGAAATGTTCATGAACCCATGTCTTATCAAATTCTCTAAATTTGGTCTAAAGTGCGTCTATGGATTTTGAGTAATTGATGAAGGATTATTGAGTGGTGTTATATGGGATGATCCTATATGATCTTAGCTATGTTGAATTACTGGAAATTGTTATTGAATTGTATAATGTGAGGTAGTAGCCTTGAATGGTCATAAATTGGGATTTAGACTTCATGTTGGTTATTGGATATTGTTTAGCTTAGCTTGTATAGTTGAATGTTGTTATTATCATTGTTATTGTATTGTTAATTGTTGAAATATGAGGATGATAAAGATAGCTATGGAAAGAGGGTAAGTTGACCTAACTTAATGAATATTGTATAATTGGCTTTGAAAGGTGGTAAGATGGATTGATCTATTAATTTTGCTATAATTGCGTCTTAGGTTGGATCCACCTTTGGTGGAAGTGTTGCTTGTTGCTTTTGAATTATGATTGTGGCCATGAAGGGCATTATATGAGTATTGTTTTATTATTCTGTTATTATATATAAATGAACCTATATGTAAAGTTCTATATGAGGTTATATGTAAAGTCCTATATGAAGCTATATGTAAAGTTTGTGTGATGCAATAATTTGAAGATGTTCTAATGGAATTAATATGATATTGTATAAAGTATTATTATGCTAATGTGAAAGCATGTTTTTCTTGAAATGGTGATATGTGGTGATGATGGACTATGATGAGTCTTTATAAGATGATGTTGTAGCTCATACGCCAGACTTGAGTATCTTGTCTTGTCATGAAAGCTTGATTATATATCTGAATGTTTGGTTGGGCTATGACTTTATAATGGAGCTCTTCCTATAATTTGTAAAAGAGGAATTCTAGGCCAAGACTTGAATCGGTAGACCTAAGCATGGTGCCCTTTCATAAGTCTAGACTCCTAAGTAAATGTGTAACCTTGAAGGATGGGCCTTAGGGTAATGTTCCCTTCTTGAGTGAAATGATAGACTTAGAGATGGATGGAGCCGGAACGGCATGAGAATCCTTATATAAGAAAGTCAAATGAGCTGTCCTTATGAAACTAGATTGGTTATTACTAAGAAAAGGGGATTTTCTTGGGAAGAGGTACTATGAGTTGGTTGAACTAGAAAAAAACCATCTCCAGTACATATGTGATTGAATACTCTATGGGAAATAAGGCTAGCACCGAGTGGATGTGGATAGGAAGGTGGCCTAGTTGAGTATGAGATTAGGCACAATGAACTTCCTTGGACATCCCCTAAACCATGTTCCTACATGGGTTGCTTACTAGTTCTACCCTTGGCAAGTAGAACACCTTCTACGATGTGGTGTCTTATGACACTGGATTCCATACCTTGCTAGTATGGTCTGTGTCGATTGATGCATATATTCCCATCATATGGGATGTGCACTCTAGCTGTTGGATAGGTTCTTCAAAGTGTAGGTAGTAGTATGGGATGCTACCTATACATGGCACGAGTAGGCCTAGAAGATACTAAAGTGAGTTCCCTAACTCTAATGACTATTATGTGAAAGTCCCCTTATGTGTTTGAATGTCTCCTAAATGGTTTCTTAAAGAATGTTGGTCTATTGATGTTATGTTGTAAAGGAAATGTCCTTATCTAAGGTAATATTGTGGAACACTTAAGTGTGCTTGAAGAGGTTGTATGGGCGGTCACTTCTTGTCTCATTCAAGTGTGTCTTAAGGTTATATTAGGTAGAGGTCCTATGGGAATGAAATGGCATGTGTTATTTTAAAGTTAAGCATGTGTTGTATATGGATTTATGTTGAGTATAAGTATGGTTGGCTATGGTCTTATATGTGAATGTTGACTTGTATTATATCTCTTATACTTGTGAAGTGAAGGTTTTATCAAAATGATATGAAAGCATATATTCCTTGTAAATGTCTGTTGAAGCATGCTTTTGCATGGTCTCCATACGTAGTACTTAATTGTGCTAACTCCTTTCTTTCCCTTTTTAACTGAAGTGTAGGATTGGGAGATGGTGACATGTCATGGCTACTTGATAGGTTTCTAAGTGTTGACGATGAAGACTTGGTGAGTCCTCATAGATTTGAGGACAATATTCTACATGTTCCTTTTTATGTATTTCTGGTATTTTGTTTAAGTCTTGTATGGGCTTTGTCCCATTGTTGTATTCAAGTATTAGATGGTTTTGAGACATCATGTATAAAGTCTAGAAAGTCTTCCGCTTGTTATTTAATGAAAGTATCTTCATGTGTGAAGAAAGTTTTTAATTACTTATGGTTTTTAGTATCTATTCGATGAATGAATGCTAAGAGGCTTGTATTAGACCTCCGAGAGGTCGAGTACACCGGTTACGACTAGGGGGTGCTCTCGGGTCGTGACATAATGGTTGTTATGTGTGCAGGGATGAAAAGGAAAAATTTGTAGAAAATATATGTGCAGTGGTCTACGGGCCCCATCGACGGTCCGTTGGTTAATCCATGAACCATAGATGGCGTTCCTAGATAACATGTACATTTTCTAATTTTTTTAAGTGTCAAAGTGACCTACGGACCCAACCTACGGTCCGTAGGTTGAACCGCAAATTGTCAACGGGGTCTCGTTGGTCCAACCAAGGGTTTTTGCCATACCCGGATCCCTTTTTATTAAATCTCTTCATTTTTCAAACATTTCCCTCTGCCATATTTTCTCCCAAACCGTTACAACCATTCAAGAACTCCATAATCCTCCATTAATCACTCCAACTTACTCCCAAAACTCCCATATCAATCCTCCATCTCTCATATCTCCCCTTCCTTTCCCTAATCACTTCCATTTTTCTTCCTCAATGATTCCAAGGTCCGGGTTCGGTGTCGAAGGCTAGAAAAGAGGTTCGAGGAGTTCATTGCACTAACACACTCACCCACTTCAATTACTTGTAAGGTAAACTATTTCACCCTAACTGTGAATTGGATGTTCATTGTCTAAATCATGTAATCACGTAGTTGGAACCTGACCTTGGGTTGTAAATCTCTTATTTTAATGATGAATTGTAGTTAGAAATACCCTTGGAATGATAGTATGTGAATGTGTTATAAATTAAAACAACAGAAATCGGTTAATAGGTCTAAATTGGAAGTTTTGACCTAGTATTGTTCAATGGTTGAGTGTAAAAGTGAATAAATTGAATGATCACAACCCTAAGGATGATGAACTACAAAAAATATGTTGAAATGAATGTGTGGGCCTAGTTTGATTGTGTGTTTGTTGAAATATGGCATTGGGGTGAGTTGAAAGTGTGAAATCTGGAACAAAACTGACCCACGACTTTAACCCACGGACCAAAGGTTACCCTACGGACCGTAGGTCGAGGTCCGTGGACCAGTGGCACACACAATATTTCTTAAGTGTAGAACCACGGTGTGGAATACGGTCCGTTGTTCCACGACAGATCATTCTGCACATCCGTGGTACCCACATAAGAGACCCAAATTTGGGTACTCTAACCTACGGAGGGGGCTATGGGCCGTCATTCCATCGATGGACAGTAGGTACCCATCGTGGGTCACCAGTTTAGCTACATTCTGGGAAATTTTTTATTTTTTGTTTGGGACAGAAACTTGTTCTAAAATTATTTTATGGGTCTTTTAGTGTTGTTTTGGGAATAATTTAGCTTCCAAATGTACCATGGCTCCAAAGCAAGCTCTTACCTACGCAGGAGAGATCATGTCCAAGTTAGTTTCCCCTTGCCACCAGGGTCTCCCCGACGGCCCCCCGTAATACTAGGAACAGAGCTCAATAGGTAAGCTCCAACGAGGTCACTGCCCCTAGTCTGAGGAGGGGGCCATATAGATTGGAGCACAGGCTAGCTGAGAGTCGCAGTTCGGCTCAAATTTTCATGTGATATCTTTCTCTTTTTCTTAGGACCCTTTGTTAATGGTTGTCCTTCATGATCTCTCATTTGATTAAGTATATCAATTCCAGAGCATGTTTTCGGTGGGAGCCTTTTCTCAATTGTATTATCAAATGACTTTTTGTCATTCCTCCATCTGTGATCCTTGGGAAGGTAACGTCGATGACCCATAAAACATTGTTTCTTGCAATTACTCAATCGCATTGAGGAAGAATCTTTATTACAAGATGGACATGCCAATTTTCCTTTTGTACTCCATCCAGATAAATTTCCATATGCTGGAAAGTCATTGGTAGTCCATAACAAAGAAGCATGCAACTTAAAATTTTGATGCATCAAAGGTTTCAATACCAACTTCCCACAACTCTTTCAATTCCTTTATTAGAGGTTGAATATATGTATCAATCGCATCTCCAGGACCATTTGGACCAGGAATAAGCATTGACAAGATAAAGTTTTCTTGTTTTATACACAACCAAGATGGTAAATTATAAATAATAAGAACCACATACCAAATGCTATGTGATGTTTTTGAATTGTGAAATGGCTGAAATCCATCACTAGCAAGTCCAAGTCGAACATTATGAGGCTCGATTGCAAATGAAGGATGAAGTTCATCGAATGACTTCCATGCCATTGAATCAGCTGAGTGCCTCATTATTCCATCATTAGTTCTCTCATCCTTATGCCGTGTCATTAGAGAAGATGTCTTTGTAGACATAAACAACCTTTGAAGCCTAGACTTTAATGGAAAATAGCGCAAACTCTTTGAGGCTATCTTTTTACCCTTTTTATTCTTTGTTTCTCCGGTATGCGTATTCATTTTCCATCGGGAAGCACCACAAATTTTACAAAAATCAAGTAGGCTATCCTCCTTCCAATATAACATGCAATCATTAGTACAAGCATCAATCTTGTTGTAAGAAAGCCCAAGTTCTCGAATAATTTTCTTTGCCTCATAATATGAATTTGGTAAATCGGCTCCTTCATCCAATAACTCCTCTTTTAACATTTTTAATAGAATGCTAAATGACTCATTACTCCAATGACCCATACTTTTTATGTGAAGCAATTTAATCAAAGATGAAAGCTTTGAAGCCTTTGAGTTTTGATATAGTGGTTGCTCCAAATCTTTCAATAGGCTGTAAAATCTTTTAACTTCATCATTTGGCTCCTCCTCGACTACATCACCGTAACCAGTTGGGGTAGCTCCTCCATCAACATTAGGATATAAATCTTTCAACAATTCTTGTATTTCATCTTCACTCTCATAATTTTCGACTTCATCATCATTTTCATCTTCAGAGTTTGACACCGACTCACCTAAATGTTCTCCATGGTGATACCAAAAAGTATAATTTTGAATCATTCCATATACTTTCAAATTTGTATCAATTGTCTCACGAGTTCCTAATGTTGTATTACAACATTTGTAACATGGACATCGTATTTTATCTTCTTTTCTTGATCCCTGAAAAGCATAATCCAAAAATTGTTTCACCCCATCTAAATAGGCTTGATTGACCCGATTACCAAGAGAAAGGTTCATACATTGCTTACTAGGTGCCATAACCTTAGAAAATAAAATAAAAAGAATTAAGAATTGATCAGATAATCCTAGAGCAGAAGAATTGTTAAAACAAGTAGTGTAACTCGAACAAATCAAATAAACAGAATAGGAAAAAATCATCTCTTGAAAGAGGAGGCTGTCTTGATTAGTTTCGAACAAACAAAAATAGTGATTCAGTTTCACGAGTGTGGAAGAATATATGGTTCAACTATTAGAGTGTATCTTCTTGAAATATCTCAAGTTTACAAAGTCTTAAAACCTAAATGACATTATAACTGTTTCTTCCTACTATGTACAACATATACAAGAGGTAATTTGCATCAGTTCTATTACTTCTTTTATCTTTCATGAGCACGAGTAAGTTTCATCGTGAAAATATGATCGATTCTTTAGGCACACACTATAAACTATGATATAAGAAGAAAACAATCAACAAATTAAATTTAAAGAAGAAAAAAATAACTCGTGAAAGAGGAGGAATAACATAGATACCAGTAGATGAAATCAGAGAACTAGTTAGAAAAAAACAGATGAATGTTTAAGCATCTATTAGAATGTATCTTCTTGAAAGATATCAAAACTATCACTTTTTGAACCTTCAATATGCAGCACCACATGAGGTCATTTACATCAGTTCTATTTCGTTTGACATATTTTATCAGTTTCAAAAACAAACGAATATATAACTTTTTCACTTTTGAAGCTGTAACATACGGCATTCACTTTTCTCTTATGCTCTTTTAGTCTTGAAAGTTGTACAATACTTCACTTATAATTCATAATGGATTTCTCAAATTGAACGTAACTCTCTTTATATTATCTCTGAATATTATTTTACCTAATTGAGTTATTAGTGCCTCTTTCCAAGTGAAAGAACTGATGCAAATGACCAGCAGCTATTACAAAAAAGAGCTGATGCAAATGACCACCAACTATAAAATTGAATTTTTCTAATAAACAATCAGCAGTTATAACTCAAGAAGCTATACAAAAAAAAAGAATTGATTTAAATGACCAGCAACTATAAAATTGAATCTTTCTAAAAAATTGATCAACAGCTATAACTCAAGCAGCTATTACAGAAAAGAACTGATGGAAATTACCAGCACCTATAAAACTGAATGTTTCTAAAAAAATGTCAGCAACTATAACTCAAACAAGAAGATCTATAACTCGAACAACATAAACAACAAATCGACTTTATAGAAAGAAACAAAAAAACTCTCAGAAGTGGATGCATACCTGAGACTAGATTGAATAGAAGATATAAATTGAGTTGAGATCGCTGCTAGTCCTCTGCTCTCTATGTTCTGAGCAAACACAGCTGAAACACTAAGACCTGGGCTTTCGTTTGCTGCTATAGACAGACCTGTTATTTCTGTGTTTTGAAAAAAAATAGATTTTCAGTTGAGAGTATACACTGAGATGTGTAAGTGAAGATCGCTTTTAGGAAAAATCTTGCTAGAGTTGTCTGATTCTCAAGATGAGTTTTGAGAAATAAAGTGTCTTCTATTTTTTGTTTTCCTTTTAGAATTTTTAACAAAGAAGAAGAGACAAATGCTAATGAATACATAGTACTTAAGAATTCACAAGGAAACAGTTCTCAGACTTTGGTGGATTATAAGGATTCAGCTTATAAGCCATTCAAGCGTAGGAAGCTTTTGCATCCAACATTTGATGAGAACAACTGTAGAAGTGATTTAAATCACCAACTTCCTTGTCAGACACTTGACACGGGGAATGATAAATCTTGAGAAAAACTATATATGCTCAGTAACTATACTATGAATAAATTCTAAGTCCTCAACTATATTCGCTATACTAAGAAAACACATCTTGAGGCTGGTTGCCGAGACTATGTATGATTCAACAGATAATACCAATAGATCCAAGAATACGCTCAAGTTCAAAATTTGAAGGCGTTGATAAACTATTTACATTGGCAATCGGATGTGTTAATGAACCCAGGGCCGAGAGGCCTTCCATGGGTGAGGCTGTGAAAGAAATTGGGAGTATCCTTGAACTAGTTAGCATGAGCAAGTATACTAAAGAAAAGACTTCAACTAGGTATGAAGACAACTCAAGTCAGTCTTGACGATTTCTATGATGACAAAGCTTTTGATTATAGTTGTAAATTTCCTTCTTGTGGCATGAACACTACTTACTGAAGTAACTAAGGAGTATATATGTGATTAACATTTGTTTGTTATATTGAATATAAGTGATCTTTGATACTTATGACTTTTCTATTCTATTACTAGCTATATATAAAGTCAGAATTACATATGACTTTTTAAGATTAAGTGATCTTTGTATCGATATTTGATGGAAACAAAGTTAGATCATATTGTACAGGACCACAGATGAATTCTATACCTTAAAACCTGGAACTGTAAAACAACTCCAGATTTCACTTGTTACACTTACCTTGTCAGCTGTCTACAATTGCAAACCTTTAAGAGCTTTTGGTCTTGGACTGTGGAGATTGTTTTCAATCATTGCATAATTAGTTTTGATATTAGGCAAACATCCTTTGTTTGAAATTATGTTCCTTGTGTTGTCCTATATAGAAAATAATCACTTTTGTTACTACAAGTTGATAAAGACTTCAATATAAAAATCTTTGTGTTTTACAATCATCAACTAATCATACGACAATCAAATATCCATTCATACAAGGAACTTTGGTGTCCATTGAAGAAGGGAAATCAGGAAGCAGAGAATAACATGACCAGGGTGTCCTCTTAGTTATTTTTCAAAAAAAAAAGCTTTACTTAATGGGTTATGTGATTTTTCGAACACACAATATGATACAAACTTGAATACACTTCAACAAATCAAACCATCAATTAGAATTTGAACTCAATAAAACAAGAAAATTAGGCAAAGTTGAACTACATAACAGAGAACACGAAACAAAGAAAAGAAAACTTACCAGAATTTCATAGTAGAGAGAAGCAAATAGAGACGTTAATGATCAATAGAGAGGCTTTGTGGAAGAGTGGGATAACCCTAGGCAGAACCTACACTTGATCGAGATGAAAAAGAGATAGTGTGTGTTCTTGAGAATACGTAAAGGCAAAGTTAAAACCATTGGGTATTGAGAGAAAACGTAGCATTTTTTTTAGATATTTAGGACATAAGGTTATTTATTTCGGAGCCTACTTTTTCAGGAAAAAAAGTGTATTTTAGTAAAAAATTTAGGGTTGTTTTGGCGGTGTGCTCTCCCGTTAATGCTCTCAATTATACAATTGGGACTAGTTACTAATATTTTTAGGGACAAGCTTTCGCACCTTCTCAAAAAGATATTGCTTTTAGGACCAAAATATAATCTCTTCCCAATATGTATACTAGTAATGGGATTATTAACTCGTCCCTAAATGTTGGTCAAAAATAAGCCTTTTTCTTATAGTGGGAAGTGAGTTAGAAATTCATGTGATTGCTTGAATTTTGATGTCTGCTTTTACATAAGTGTCGTTTAGAGTTTTAGTGTGTCGCGTGAGGACAAACGACAAGTTTAAGTTAAGGGTGTTGATATACTGTGAGTTTACTGTATTTTTGATTCATTTCACTTATAAGTTTTGTGTGTCTAGGGCTATATTTTATTAGAAACAAATGTTTTATGTATTATGTTTGCAGGAAATAGGCTTGGATGCGGTTGATGAAGATTTGGAACTGAAAAGTGTAGAAGTACCCACCAACGGAGCCACCCACGGACCGTAGGTCCATCAACGGGCCGTGGATGGTCAGTCATAAGTCCTGGTATGGGCAGTTGATTTCCAGTACTCAATCCACAGAGTGCCTGGATGGACTGTAGATCAGTCCATAGAATGTGGGTGAGGCATCGTAGGTGGAACATCAGGGAAGTCTGAAAAGTGTGGAACCACGGAGCAAGGCGACGGATCGTACGTCGACCCACGGTCTGTCCTGCATGTCTGTCATTGATGATCTGGGAGTGAAGGTTCCAGTACCTGGTGAAAAGTTTTTAAGTGTTGAAACATGGAGGGTGACCTACGGACCATAGGTCGACCCACGGTCCATAGGTTGTGTCGTCGACAAAAGCTGCATCTAGACAACTTATTTTCCTATTTTGTTTCCTTTTTATTTTGGACTTGTTTTCTATAAATATAACTTATAAACTTCATTTTTGGATGTTAGACATTATTGTAAACTCTTAGTTTTGGTGTTTTTGGGAATTAACTTGCAAACATTAGCAATTTGATTTCCGGATTTCCTTATATAAGATTTTCACTTGGCAATTCAATTTGAAGATTTCGGGTTTCATCTATTCTAATTGTAAGTTCATGAATTCTTTTTTATTATTATAAAATGTGAACTTTCAAGCATGAGTAGCTAAATCCACAACTAGAGTTGTGGGAATCATGAGAAATTAATAAAGTATGAATAATAATTAAGTAATTCTTGAATAGTGTTTATGCCAGTATTGTTAATTCTTTTGCTTTGAAGTCTTTTTAACGACGGCCAACATTAGAACTCGCCTCATTTCTACTTGCCGGACCAAGGAGGTAGTTAATGAGAAAAGAATTAACAACAGAGATTAAGTGGATGTTATCTAATAGTCTAATGTCAATTTGTTCACGGGTGAAAACTAAGGCATACATTGATGTGATGTCTAATCTAAGGGAAATGTAAGGGTTAGTAGAGCATTAACCCGTAGCCGGACCAAGGTGCGCGGTGAAATTCCATAGTTGGAGGACCAATCACTTAGGGATACCTAACGTACCAACTTCACATATAGCCTAGTTTCTCTCTCATATTAATAACTCAAAGTTTGAATCATGCTTACTTTTTACTTAATCAACAATTTGTTACTTTCTTACAAACCCCCCTTTATTTACTTGTCTCGGGAATCGTTTGACTAAACGGATATAATAGTGAGTTAAGTTTAAGTTTGAACCATATTCCTCGTGGGATTGACCCCAACCTACAAGTTGAGTTATTTATTTGACAATGACCTCTTATACTTCTTTAAAGAGGTGTAATTTGAGGATATCAGTATGTTGGGCCGTTTGGCTAGCTAAGTCAAGATCGCCGAGTGGTTCAACAGTTTGCCAAAATCCCCCACAGATCGCCCTTAATTTCGATAATTGGTTGAGTTTGTTCTGTAACTTTTGGCTAGATGCCTGAGCTCACCGAGTTCACTCGGCGACTCGTCGAAATGTCTTCTTGATCTCCTTTTTGCCCCTCTAAACCAATAAAATACACTGTAACTTTCTGCGAGCCACTTCTAGCTAGCCGGTTGGTGTTGGTGATTCGACGAATGGCCCTAAACATCACAGACCTGTCTTGATTTTTGAAAATTTTTGCGCTCGTACTTTTGGTGAGCCTGATCTGGCTCGCCAAAGTGATTCAGTGACTCGCCAAACGGTTTGACGAGTCATTCTGCAGCTAATGTTTTTGCCATTTTCTGAGAATTTTTCTAAGTGTTTCTCTGATGTTTTCCACTAATTGATAGACCCAAAGTGTCAAGAAGAGACATGACACCCCACAAGCAAGCAAGAGGAGTACTTATAAATGAGGATGCAGTTACATCCAAGGAAAATGCATCCAAACTTCCTACAAAGGGAGGAATAGATAAAAGAAAGGGCAAGGCGCCCGTGGTGGAGTCACTGGAGGCTAGCTCCGATAGTGAGTAAGTCTACGAGACTCACCTCACGTTATCAGACAATGAGGGAGAGTCCCAGGATTCTTAGGCTTCCATCTTTGAGCCTGTAGATGACTAGCTCTTACAGGCATGAAGAGTAAAGCTTCGCTCCAAGAAAATGCATGATCCTTCCAGGATTTCGGTGCCATAGACTTTTCCTCCAGCTCCACCACATGCTGTGGTCCCAGCACCACCAATACAAGGTCTTCCTCCCTGGTCTCTCAACATACTAAAGGTCGAGGGACTTAGGACTACTATTGAGGAGAAGACACGTTCCACATATGGTGTGGTGGATAGGTATAATGACATATGGCGCACCCTCAAATCCCACAAATTTGAGATTTTAACTAAACCCCGAGGCTCCTACATTCCTAATTTGGTCTGAGAGTTCTACTCGATCTACAGAGACTTGGTGCCATAGGGAAAGAGGAAGGCCAGTGCCTTCAAACCAGTTGATTTTGTGAATGTCCAGGGCAAGAAGGTGAAATGCGATAGTGAGGCCATTAAAGTCATTTTGGGATGTACTTATAACTTCATGCATGACTACCAGAGTATGATTCACACAAAAATGTTGGATGACTTAAAAGGTTGGCTGGCTCCTCTTATTTCTGACAGTACGTCAAGGTGGATTAAGGCCGACGTGCCAATAGAGTAGAAGGATCTCAATATGGAGGCGAGGTATTGGTTCCAGTTTATTAGTAGTACGATCATACCATCCCAAAATAAGTCTACCCTCCACCACCCAAAGGCGGTCTGTCTTTGATCTATTATTGCTGGGAAGAGCATCAATTTAGGTACGATCATTCAGCAGGAGATGGCCATGAGGGCCAAGAAGCACCAAAAATCTCATCCCGTTCCAATGTTGATCACCGAGCTCTGCAGACGGGCCTGTGTTCCGAGAGATGTTAAGACAGATGGAGAGATGGCAACCACCTTCTCTACTGATATTGGTCATATTGAGGCCGAATACCAGAAGGATGAGGCTGAGAGGAGGAGGGTAACCCCGGTTGACACTTTCATGTATTGATATGATACCTATAGAGGCAGTCATGCCTACTCTGGCCACACGGCCTTCAGCTACTTCTAGTTCCACTCCTTCAGAGGCCTCGAGTACTTCTGCTTCTCCCCCGCCCCTAGATCTGCTACTGGTACTACTGCCTTCATGCCTCCGATCACCTAGGACATGCTGCTCTAGATGGGGCACCTATCCAATTCTGGTGTTGTGCGTACCCCCAACTAGAGGCCGCATTTCCTAGGATGATTGAGAGAGCGCTTACTGCTGCAGTGACACCTCTCAGGGCTTTTATTGATGCCCTCAATGCGAGAATAGAGGTGTGTGAGAGAGGCTAGGGAGCTACTTATAAGGTGACGACCTTAAAGGCCGCGATTGCTGAGTTGAGAAAAGATGTGGACCAGCTAAAGTCCATTGATATGTCTCTTATTTTCTGGACCGTGGAGATCCCAGATGACACGAGCACCGATATTCCAATTTGTTATGACGTGCCTCCAACTACTATCGTAGATCATATTAGGGATGATGATGCGACTTTAGAGTCCGAGGATGAGACTAATGAGGAGCAACTGGGTGTTCAGGAGGAGACTATTTTTTAGAGCCTGACTGATCTAGAGGAGGGTATGGTAGATTGAGTTGTTCAGAGCTCTTTGAGGGATACTTCGATGGTGAGCTGCAATGGAGCTAAGGTTGATGGGACTCTGGACACTGATGCCCAGCTAGTTAGAGTGGCTGAGATGTAGACTTTGCTCTAGGATTAGCCTGGCAGGATGACTTTTACCCTCCGTCCCTGTTATATTTTAATACTATGTTTATGTTTTAGTTGCATTCGAGGACAACTGCTTATTTTTATTGGGTGGGGTGAGGTATTTCCATACATACCTTTTGTGACTATTTTGTGCATATTTGTTCTATTATGATGATGGTTTTTGTGAATATGGAGCTTATTGGTTTATTGATATATATCTTGGGTGTTGAATTGTATTGCAGATGTCAAACTACCCTTAGGAGAGTATGGATCCTCAATCCTAAGCTACCTTTAGGAGTGTATAAGTCCTCTATACCAAAGCTATCATGTAATGGTCTTGGCCAAACAAAGTCAAGCTACCATGAATGCATCCTAACAATGCTAGTTCAAGCTACACATAGGAGAGTATAAATCCTCAATCCTAGGCTAGCATGACTACTACTAGCTCATGCTACCATGACATTCATTCTATAATTTTAAGTCAAGCTTTCCCTTAGGATAGTATAGATCCTCCATCCCAAGCTATCAACCTTGGTATTATCCTACTAACCCAAGCTATACATGAAGGAAACACAAGCCTCACCTTCAAGCTATCCTATCTTGATTTTGTCTTGCCAAGTCAAGCTACACTTGAAGGGATCATATATCACAACTTCAAGCTATTCTAGTCTATTCATGCTTTGATTTTTTTTAGGTTATTAAGTCAACCTAGAACCATTCTATGTGAGAGAAGTT
Organism: Solanum tuberosum; assembly: GCF_000226075.1. NCBI lineage: Eukaryota > Viridiplantae > Streptophyta > Magnoliopsida > Solanales > Solanaceae > Solanum > Solanum tuberosum. Next base: position 336,790 of record NW_006239152.1, on the reverse strand, counting down.
GAATCCCCGAGCATGTTCATGTCTAAGTGTATAAGAGAAAGAGAATACACCACAAGATCACATCATATTGAATTTACCCCCAAAGCCCTAACAATGATGGACACAAGCTCTACTTTCAAGCTTAACATCATTCTATCATGATTCATATCTAAATTACAAGCTATTGAATCACATTGTTCATTAGAAGGTGATTCTAATCATACTTGATCATAAAGGTTCAATTCTAACTTTACAAGTCAAGATCCTCCCTATTCAATCAAGTATAGTTAAATTCATTATTAGATGATCCTAACTATGATCAATTAGTATTCAAGACATTGAAATAGGAAGATCACTTTACAACCTTCAATTTTGCCTCTAATGGCATAAATCCACAAAGATCACATTCATCAATTTAGATTACAGTTCATCATAGAAATCACATGAATTCATCATAATATCATTAAACAAAAATAATTCAATCATAATTGGATGTTATCCACTAGATTGGAATCACATCCATGCCCTACCCACAATGCAAGCACAACCCTAGCTAGAATGGGGTTTTTGATTTTACAAGTGGGGTAAACTATGGGGCTCCATGGGTGGAAGAACCCATGGATGATTAAGCTTCACATACCTTCAATCAATGCCCTAAACAAAGCTTGAATCAATGGTGAAAATTTCCCTAAGTTGTTGCCCTCTTCTCTTCTCTTCTTCTTCTTCTTCTTCTATTGTAGAGAGCTGATTTTTGGAGAGGGTTTTGGGGTCTTTAGATGAATGATTTAAAATGATTTATAAGGTGTATTAACTATTATAGGAGGTTATTCAACTACTTAACCAACCTGCACTAACCCCTAATTAAATAACTAATCAATTCCCAAATCCCCTAACTAAAACGAAAATTTAAAAACTAGCAGCATTCACGAGACCCCATCCACAGACCATGGGTGGGTCTACTGGGCGTCAATTGCAACCGTGAATCAAGCTGTTTTGACACCTTTTTGGGCAGTGTTGGGGTCCTCCTCAAGGACCCCTTGGGTGGTCCTTGGGGAGTCGTACTTGGACGTTTAACCCCTAAACATGTCATTCTAAGTACGGGAGTCATTTCAATGAGTTTTAACTCTCATACAATAGTCCAAAACTCCAGTATAAGACTCTACAACACACTAGTTCAACTCACTAAATTCTGGAATGTTACAGCCCAGTCTACCCCCTAATATTTAGGTATTTATTACTAGTTTCAATTACCCATATAGCAAAATTTTCCTATAATCGAACACATCCTGAGAATTCCTTTCTTTATTATAATTTAATTGTTATTTTATTGCGTTGTAGCTAATAATTGCAAACCAAAAACTCCTCATCTGACATTCGTGTCATCCCCTTTGACTTGTTTACTTGTTATTATCGACAATTTCTATTCCTATAACTATTTGGACCACCTTTATACTTCATAACAGAATTTGAATACGTACCGCTCCATGTGGGTTCGACCCCAACTCTTCGTTAAGTTTTATACTGCTTAACGATTGTTTGCACCTAGAATTTGATGAGGTGTGCTTCAAAACGTTAATCAAACCCCATGGATAGATACTCGATCGAATGAAACCCTTATCAAACAAGTCTTTCAATGCTCTTTCAATTCCATAAGTTTTGTTGGAGCCATATGGTAAGAAGGAATAGAGATAGTTTGTGTATATGGGAGAAGCTTGATAACGCTCAACTACTCTTCATCCAATTCATCATGAATCAAGTGAGTTCTCTCAAACCTCAACAAGCATCATACTGTGAACAACCCAAAACTTCAATTTACCTAATTTCAAGAGCTAGGTAGGTAGAATCAGATTAAGAATACTCTCGAGCTGAACCCACACCAATCCAATCACTACAATTATCAATTGATAACCTCATTCTAAAACCTATTTCTCAAGAAAGAAGAGAATACTAAAGTAGAATTGCATTCTTCAACTACAATTCATAAATTAAACGTCAATTACCAAACAAACCCACTTCAAAACAGTAATTACTAATACCCATAAGCTAATTATGGAATTTAATCACATGATCACACCCCTAAGACTGGGTTTTTTGCCATACATCATAAAAATTAAGAAATTGATACAAACTACATTTTCCATGAGCTAGTAGTGATATCCGAATCTTTACAATGCTCCAATTTAGCTTCAAATTCAAACCCGATGAAAATCTACTTAGAAAATTCTTCAAAACTAATCAAAAACAATGTTTCATTTAAAAGTTCTAAGTCTAAAAACGATAGAATTCCCTGATCTCTTTTCAAAAATCAATTTACACGCTGTGAGATTTTGTCCTATGGGTCATTTGGCGGTATAAGTCACGTGTCACCAAACAGATCGGTGACTCGACAAATGCCTCTGTCAATCGCCTTTTTATTTTGAGGTCTCACCACTTTTGTACTATAACTTTGGGCAAAACGAGTCACGCTCGCCGACCTGGTCGGCGATGCGCCTCCTATCATTTATGATAGCCTCTTGTGTATGCATCTTCACTAGTGGTCCTGTAACATTCGGCGGACTGGGACTCCTTCGCCGATCACATCGGTGTCTTGCCAAAATGGACGTTCTATCACTTAATATTCTTGGTTCAAGGCCCGACATACTGTAACATTAGGCGGGCTAAGATGATACTCGGCGAACCGCCGAGTGGCTTTCGCGATCTTCAACATTGTTTTTCTTTTCTCGTTGGCTCGTTACAATCCTTGCATTGCCCTTTTGTCTTCATCGCTACAAATCAACACGTAAGCATCAGTCTAGAACATAAATTAGGCAAATGAGGACATTAAACTGTAATTATCAGGCCCTAAATGACTCAAATTCCAGACTTATCAATACCCCCAACTTAAACTTTTGCTTGTCCTCAAGTAAAACCCAAGATTAATCAGTTCAATAAGGATGTGTACAAACAGTGCTACGGAAGACTCAATATGAATGCACACAAGAGGTTGAAACTACACATAAAATGTTCAATTGTGCACTCTAAGTTTTAAACTGTGACTAACCATCATTAAAGAGAACTCAAGCTCACAATGCTTTCTTCAAATGCAAGTTCAAGATCGACAAAAGCATTCAAATGCCCTCACAGCAAGAATGATTCTATGCTCACACAAAATTTATGAATAATTTATAATTTTGGAATCAAATACAGCTCTCAAACTCCCAAAAATAAACACATTTATGACTCCACCCATATATTTGCCCTAATTTTCCAATCAACATTATTTTCTGCTCACTCAAGATCACAAGGTCTTTCAAGGCTTGTAACGGGGCTGAGTGTAATTGTATGATCATTTTGGTTTAGTAACTTCTTCCTTCATGAAGTATGGCCTGCATTTCACTTTTTCTCCTTCTCTTTCACACTATAAAATGTTCACAATCAACCCTATTGTTCATTTAAGCATGACTCATTGTATACCCTATTTCTTTTGCGCCTTTCAGAAGCTTTATTTCCCAAACTCTTTTCTTTTTCAATCTTTTTCATTTTACATATAGAGGGGTTCCACCCCCGAGTGGTTCGGCGAGCACAACCCAGCTCGCCATGCTGCCCAACGTGCCAATTTTACACCCCGATTCCCAAAATTAAGCTCGCAGCCCCCGAAAACAAAATCAAACAATATAAAATTTTAATCAAGCCCAGACCCATATGAACCATGCCACCGGGGTACTCAGACTTCCCCCGGTTTGGCCAAAATTGGCTATTTGATGACTTTGACCCTTAAGAATGACGTCAAATGCTCCATCATTGGGAAAAGCACATCATTTAGCACAATTTAGGTTACGCAGACTTCACCCGACTAGACCCAACAATAATTTAATGCAACTCACAAGTTCATGATCAATTTTAAAGCACAAAATTTAGGGAATCAACATTTTAAACAACTTAGGCACAATTTTGAAGTTACGATAGGCAACTAGCACACAATCACAAGTTCAGAGAAGTCCAGCACACATCAATAAGAATTAAACAATTGCATTTGAGTGTAACCACTAATTGTGAGTTTGGGGTTTGGAAAACCAAACTTTGATGCCGAAATATGATTTTGTAATGCGAGGCGACAAAGAATTCCACTCCGAAAACAAGATCAACGACCAAAAAGCGATAAGATGAAAGAATATTGAAAATTTAAAGTGCGGGTGTGATTGTATAAAGTTAAAAGTGAGGGAATATGAAAGAGTTTGAAATTTTAAACCTTTGTCCTTTTAAAAACCTTATAGTTCGTGGCCCTTCGGTGATATTAGTTTTCTTCGCTGAACCACTCGGTGAGTCGCCTATTGGTTACTTACCTTGCCGAGTTTTACAGGACCTCCAGTGAATTTGGGGATCCAAACGATGGACAAATTCGGGCTCACCAACCTATTCAGTAAGTAGCCGACTCATCCATGGGCCCACCGAGTTTTACAGACTCCAATTTGATATTTTCCTGAGTCCAACGGTGGTTTAAGTCAGGCTCGCCGACTGGACTCTTGGCTCTCCAACCTGCATTTTCCAAACACATTCCACACTTCAACCTGCACGATCAACACACGTTATTCTAAAAACAAAATGAAAATAATAAAAACTTGGGTCCCAAGAAGCGCCTTAGTTAACGTCGTGGCATGACGCAAGTACCCACTCAAACTTCATTCTTGGGGTTTGCCATAGTATCACTAGGCAACCCCCATTGTTGTCTTGGGTTAAGATGCAAAGAATATAACCTATTTGGGTTTCCAACTGCTTGATTGAGATGGAATGAGAGGTCAATGTCTGGTTGAGGGTCGACACATCTTCCTTCATTACCTTCAAAACTTTGTCAGACCCTTCAACCTTGTTGAGAATACGTGAGAGCATATCCTCAGTCCGTCCACCCTCAGAATCTTTGGGCTTTTGACGCTCGTGGAGAGAAACGTACCTATCCTTCTCCCCTTCTCCCCTTCTCCCCTGCTCTTTCCTTCCAAGTGGCATTACGATCTCGCCACTCTCTATCACTGTCTCTCTAGCCCTCATCTCTATTCCAATCTTGGTTACCACCTGGCCTTGGGTAGTTTGCATGATAACCTCTTCCTTGGTTGGCTAGGAAGTTCACTTTCTCATTGTACAATGCTTCAAATTTGGCCGCTTTGGGGATTACCCCACCAACACCGACATCATTAACACTCCTCATACCAGCACCCATGATGTTCTTGGCTAAGATGTCCAGTTGGGTCATCATCTTTGTCATGTTTATATAACACCCCATATATCTAATGACCTAAGCTAGATCCTAATGTGTAGTCTAGTATCCTAATGAAGTTAAAATGTAAGGTGAGAGTCTTAAAATAACTTCCCTAACTTGGTACTAAGGTCCTACTGCCTAAACGTCAAGGCATGGCTCCCACAAGGATCCTTGATGAGAGCCAACGGGCTGCTCTAAAAGCTGCCAAAAGAAGCATAATCCACGAAACTAAGGACCACGAAGCGTGGACTGACTCACGCCCCGTAGATGGGAGTCGTGAGTCAGGACTTAGTCTCCTCAATTGATCCCCAAAATGACCTAGCCTCAGTACCAATCCACGAGCGTGCAGTACGGTCCGTGAACCGACTCACGCCCCGTGGAAAGGTCTCGTGAGTTCAGACTTAGTCTCATCACCAAGACCTCGCACAACCTCTCTCTAAACCAAACCACGGACAGTCAGGATGGTCCGTGGACCCATCCACGCTCCATAGTTTGGGGTTCATGGATCGTTCCTGGACAAGTTGTCTTGGTTCGGCCTTAGAGGGGGTGTTTTTTGGTAAATTACTAATTAATTTGTTTAAGGGTAGGGACGGTTGTTATAAGTTTCTTTTAGTATATTAAAGAGTTTTTAACTATTAAACAAGTCTTTGAACCCTCATAACTCACAAACTCAAACTCAAACAACTTCCCTCCCAAAAATATTCTCTCTAAACTCCATTGAAGTACAAAGAAGAATGTCAAGATTAGGGTTCAAGCTCCAAGCTTTCACTCCAATTTCGTGAGGATTCCAACTTTAAGGTATGGATACTCTTCATTCTTGGGTAGCTATCCACCAAGAAGTCCCTTCAAAGTGTGTTTTTAAGACTTCCTAAATCTAGGGTTTTACTTTAAACATGGGTCTTCTTCCAAAATGATTTCTATTGTTCAATTATAATTTATTATGATTAATTATGATGTTTTGTGGTTAGATTGTTGTAGTATTGATGGTTTTTGATGAAAATCTCTCTTGAACCCATGGTTTCCCTTTCTTCCTATATTGTGAACTAAGATGTGATTTGATTGGCCATAGAAGTTGATAATTGATTATGTTTATGTTTAATTGATGGTTGAATCATGGAATATCTATATCTATTGTGGTAATTCTATAATGTTAGGGTTGATGTTGGTTCATAGCCTTGAAGGGTAATTGGCTAGGGTTTGTATATGTTGATGTTGATCCTAAATGAGTATGTGGTTTACTTGGATGGTAATGATCATATATCTAATGTGGTGGTATTGATGTAAGATACTTGTTCCCTATACCCTATGCATTTGATTATGTATGAAGTATGTATGTATACTTATATTGAACTTATTGGGTTGATTGAAAGGACATTCTCATGATCACAATCCAACTACAATGTGAAAGGTTTACTCACATGATAGTGTTTCTAAAGTGAAAGGAGCATTCTTACTTAAGGAACCAATGAGCTATTATGATGATATATTGACATGAGTGTCTAATACACTCTCTTGTAACTAATGAACCTAAGTAAAGGCTAACGGTGACTTTTAAAGGGAACAACGCTTAGCACCGAGAGGACATGAAAGTGAGATGGGGGATTTTAAGTTTAGAAAGTCCGGCCTCCCAATGTAGAATATCTCATGAGATGGAAACCTTCTATGTTTAGCAAGTTCGAGTTTCTAGTAGCAATCTCCTTGTCCCATAACTATTTTCCCACATAGGTCTTAGCTAGTGGATCCACCTAAATAGCTAGAATGTACGTTCTACATTAGGCAAGTAGAACACCTATTTCTGGTTTGGGGGTAGAACACCGGATTCCATGTAGCTAACATGGTCTATGTCGGTTAGTGCAATCTTTCCCTAAATTAATATGAATATGAAATTATAGTAAGGACATGGACTTTAACAATGACCTCTTAAGGGGTATTACTTGGTGTGATTGGGGGTATGAGACTTCACTTATGCATTGCACGAGTAGACTCTAAGAGGGGTTAGGGTAAGGTTCTCTTATATTGTGATGACTTATGAATAATGCATGGATGTTATGAACATGAATGTCTTCACTTTTCTGTATATTGTTGGTAACCTAAATGTGATACTTCACATTTGGTAGGGTTATGGGATCTTACCTTTGCATTGCACTAGTGTGGCTTTGGGTTGCTCATATGTTGAATTGGCTTGTGTATCTTTATAAATGTGCATAATGGTTTCTAAACTTGACGAAATGCATGATTTCAACTAAATGTCCCTTTAATGCATGTTTTAAGGATTTTGTGCATGGTATCCATACTTAGTACATTTTATTGTGCTAACCCATATTTTCTACTTTACTATGAGTGTAGGTTCGGGTCGTTGAGACTACTACCACTTTCTTCAAGGTGAAGCTTGGGTTGACTATTCCCTAGGCTTGGTGAGTCCTCAAGTTTGAGGAGAAGTTGCTATTGATTCTAGTTTCTAGTTTCCTTCTTTATTCTAGACTATGTTGTATTTTCCCATTCATGGAGACTTTATTGATGTAAAGGTATTTGTCTCTATTTGTACTCTTATGTTTAGATGGTGATTGATACAAGTGTAGTTTCCTATTTTCCTTTATGAAAGAAGTTGACTTCTATTGTAAAATTTTTAATTTTTCCGTAATTTTCTATTTCTTTATGTGATTAAGATGTTAAGGGCTTGTCTGCGACCCCTTCGGGGTCAATTACATTGTGTCACGCCTAGGGGGTACACTTGGGTCGTGACAAACTTAGTATCAGAGCCTAAGGTTTAGAAAGATTCTAGGATAATGTCTCATGAACCACATCTAGTAGAGTCTTGTTCATACATGTGAAGCATGCCACACTTATGAATGAGAGGCTATAAGATGCTTAGGAACTTTTCACTTCCTTGATTACTCATTAATCGTGCCTTAGAGTTTTTACTCTATGATGTCCTTTTTCCTAACTTTTTTCTTGTGCATATAGGAATATGAATACAAGAAGAGCGTCCACAAGAAGACTGGAAGAGGAGGTTGCTAATGATGGGGGAGTTCCTCCCCAAGGGGCACAAGGGCCTCAAGTTTCTCTAGGTGAGCAAGCTCCGGTTGATCCGGCAAATGTGGCTCAAGCCGAATTTAGGGCCTCTATGCAAATGATAACCCAAGCCATGACGGCCTAAACTCAAGCTATGGCTATCCAAGCCGAAGCTATGACGGCTCAAGTCACTAGGGATGCTAGAGCTCAGGTGAACCCCATTGCAAGTACTCCCGCCTCAAGAACTAGGGATTTCACAAGGATGAATCCCCCTACCTTTTATGGCTCTAAAGTGGATGAGGACCCACAAGACTTTATAGATGAAGTGCTTAAGGTAGTCGATGCCATGGGGGTATCTTCTCAAGAAAAGGCAAAACTAGCCGCCTACCAATTGAAAGACGTAGCTCAAGTATTGTTTGAGTAATAGATAGAAGAGAGACCCGTTAGAGCGGGCTTGGTTGATTGGGGATCATTCAAGATGGCCTTTCTAGATAGGTTTTTTCACCTAGAATTCAGGGAAAAAAAGTTGGTGGAATTCATAAACCTTCGTCAAGGGGGGATGAGTGTGAAGGAGTACTCTCTCAAGTTCACCCAACTATCCAAGCATGCTCCAACATTGGTGGCCAATCCAAGGGCTAGGATGAATAAGTTTGTGATGGGGGTGTCCGGTTTGGTTGAAGAAAAATGCCGGACGGCAATGCTCATTCATGACATGACTATCTTAAGGCTCATAGTATACGCTCAACAAATTGAGGAGACAACTCAAGAAAATGAATAGGGATGTGAACAGGCCTAGGGCCGAGGATGGTAATTCTTCTAAGGGTAGATTTGAGGTTCAAGGAACACCAAGGTTTAAGAAGAGGTTTTCTAATCAAGGCACTTCTAGCACTCCTAAAGTCAACAAAGAGAGGGTGCCTACTCCAAAGCCACAAGGTAGTAGTGGAGGTGGTTCCTATGTTGATAGACCTACTTGTACAAAGTACGGCAAAAAGCATGGTGGCAAGTGCCTTGTGGGCACAGATGGGTGTTTTAGTTATGGAAAAAGTGGGCCATGAAGAGAGATTGTCCTATGCTAAAGGTTCAAGGGAGAGAGGGCAAGCAAGTCCGTCCTAGTAGCTCAAATTCTGATGCTCCTAAGAAGAATTTCTTATATGCTCTCCAATCTAGAAGTGATCAAGAGGGGTCTCCGGACATTGTCACCGGTATGTTGCAAGTATTTTCCATTAATGTTTATGCATTATTATACCCCGATGCCATTTTATCTTTTGTTATCCCTTTAGTGGCCTATGAAATTCGATGTACTCCCCGTAAAGTTAGGGGAACCTTTTTTGGTTTCTACCCCATAGGAGACTCAGTTATTGCTAGAAAGGTTTATAGGGATTGTCCTATTTCCTTGTCTAATAGAGTTACTTTGGTTGATTTGGTAGAATTAGATATGTTAGACTTTGATGTCATATTAGGGATGGATTGGTTGCATGCTTGTTTTGCTTCCATTGATTGTAGAACTCAGGTAGTAAAGTTTCAATTTCCAAATGAGCCCGTTTTAGAATGGAAGAAGGGAAGCTCAATTCCTAGAGGTCATTTCATTTCATATCTAAAAGCTAGGAAAATGATTTTTAAGGGGTGTATCTATCATATTGTGAGGGTTAAGGATCTTGAGTCCGACACTCCTCCTTTAGAGTCAGTCCAAGTAGTAAGGGAATTTCTGGAAGTCTTCCCTGATGACTTACCCGGAATCCCTCCCGAGCGGGAAATATACTTCAACATTGATCTTTTGCTGGATACACAATCCATAACAATTTCCCCTTACCAGATGGCTCCGTCCGAATTGAAGGAATTGAAGGAACAACTCAAGGATTTGCTAGATAAGGATTTTATTCAACCAAGCATATCTTCATGGGGTGCCCCGATATTATTTGTGAAGAAGAAAGATGGGTCACTTAGGATGTGTATAGACTACCACCTATTGAACAAGGTCACTATAAAGAATAAGTGTCCTCTCCCTAGAATTGAAGATTTGTTTGACCAACTCCAAGGGGCGAGTTACTTTTCGAAGATTGACTTAAGGTCGGGCTATCACCAACTTAGGGTGAGAGGGGTTGACATTCCTAAAATGGCGTTCCATACAAGATATGGTCACTATGAATTCCTAGTTATGTTTTTTGGTCTAACAAAACCCCCGGCGGCATTTATGGATCTTATGAATAGGGTGTTTAGGCAATATCTTGATTTATTTGTGATTGTCTTTATTGATGATATTTTGATCTATTCAAGGAGTGAGGGTGATCATATAAAACATTTGAGGTTAGTATTGCAAGTCCTCAAAGACCACATACTTTATGCTAAATTTAGCAAGTGCGAGTTTTGGCTAAGGTCGGTTGCTTTCCTTGGTCACATTGTGTTGAGCGTGGGTATAAAGGTTGATCCAAAGAAAATGGATGCGGTTAAAAGTTGGCCTAGACCCCTAAGTCCCACCGATATTCGAAGCTTTTTGGGTTTGGCCGGGTATTATATGAGATTTATTGAGGGCTTCTCATCTATTGCTTCTCCATTAATGGCCTTGACCCAAAAGAAGTCCAAATTTGAGTGGTCGGAGGCTTGTGAAAGGAGCTTCCAAGAGTTGAAGGATAAACTCACCTCCGCTCCGATATTGACTTTGTCGGAGTGTACCGACGGATTCGTAGTATATTGTGATGCTTCAAGAATAGGGTTGGGGTGTGTGCTCATGCAACATGGTAAGGTAATCGCCTATGCTTCAAGGCAACTTAAGACTCATGAAAAGAATTACCCGACACATGATCTTGAACTAGCGGCGGTGGTTTTTGCATTGAAAATGTGGAGACACTATCTCTATGGGGTGCATGTAGATGTCTTTACCGACCACAAGTGTCTTCAATATGTGTTTAGCCAAAGAGATTTAAATCTCTAACAAGGAAGAAGGTTAGAGCTCTTGAAGGATTATGACATGAGTGTCCTTTACCACCCCGGCAAGGCTAATGTGGTTGCGGATCCTCTAAGTAGATTGTCCATGGGAAGTGTGGCTTATGTAGAAGATGAGAAGAAGGAGTTGGTCCGTGATGTACATAGGTTGGCCCGGTTAGGTGCCAACTAGTGGATTTCACCAAGGGTGGGTTTATGGTTCATCATAGTTCCGAATCGTCCTTTGTAGCTGATGTGAAGTCTAAGCAACATCTTGATCCTATTTTGATGGAGTTGAAAGAATCGGTTCCCAATACGTCCGTTGAGGCTTTCTCCCAAGGGGGAGATGGGGTGCTTAGGTACCAAGTTAGATTATGTGTTCCGGATGTTGATGGCTTAAAGGAGAAAAATCTAGAAGAGGCTCATGGTTCGCGATATTTTATTCATTCGGGAGCCACCAAGATGTACCGTGACCTACGAGAAGTTTATTGGTGGAATGGTATGAAGAAGGATATAGCAGGTTTTGTGTCCAAGTGCCTGAATTGTCAACAAGTCAAGGCCGAACACATGAAACCAGGAGGTTTGCTCCAAGATTTAAATATTCCCACTTGTGTCACGACCCAAGCCTAGGGCCTAGACGTGACATGGCGAATGAGGAACCCGAAGGAACCCCAAACAAGCCTCTCAAACTTGTCATCACACTTCATCGGTCGCGGAAGTACATTCAACATTAATTAACGGGAAATAGGGACTAAGGGCAAACCATTTCAAAATGACATCATAGAATAAGAGTCAAGCTCATTTACAAAATACTTGTCCAACGCACACCTCTACATACATAGATAGGACGGGGCCATGACATTCTACCGGCTCCCCTCATAGTCAAAATACAATTGCAAGCTAAAGTCTCAAAACATAGGAGTAGGAAACATAACATAGCCCTCGAATCATTGAGGACTCACCAACAACTCGGATAAGCACCGTACTAGCCACGTGAACGAAAAGAAGGATCAAGAGTAGCTCCGGTCCCTACATGGTGACATCATGTAGGCAAAATATGCGTTAGTACTTGGAATGTACTAAGTATGCGGGGTGCAACACAACAATAAACAAGGACACAATCGAAATACAAGAAATAGTTTCATAGGCATTATGAATAACAATATGAGGATGCATGATCAAAGTGAAGTCAAAACATGTTTAAGTAACTCTATACTAATAGTAGATATCATATGTGTATGCATGATCCAACCAATCTATAACCCCAACTTAGGATGGGGGATGCCGTTCACACCCGGACACCCTGGTGGCAAGGTATAAACCCCTCACATGGTTGATGTTGGTCACACCCCAAGCATCCTAGGTGGTGAGATATAAACCTCTCACATGGTTGATGTTGGTCACACCCCAAGCATCCTAGGTGGTGAGATATAAACCTCTCACATGGTTGATGTTGGTCACACCCCAAGCATCCTAGGTGGTGAGATATAAACCTCTCACATGGTTGATGTTGGTCACACCCCAAGCATCCTAGGTGGTGAGATATAAACCTCTCACATGGTTGATGTTGGTCACACCCCAAGCATCCTAGGTGGTGAGATATAAACCTCTCACATGGTTGATGTTGGTCACACCCCAAGCATCCTAGGTGGTGAGATATAAACCTCTCACATGGTTGATGTTGGTCACACCCCAAGCATCCTAGGTGGTGAGATATAAACCTCTCACATGGTTGATGTTGGTCACACCCCAAGCATCCTAGGTGGTGAGATATAAACCTCTCACATGGTTGATGTTGGTCACACCCCAAGCATCCTAGGTGGTGAGATATAAACCTCTCACATGGTTGATGTTGGTCACACCCCAAGCATCCTAGGTGGTGAGATATAAACCTCTCACATGGTTGATGTTGGTCACACCCCAAGCATCCTAGGTGGTGAGATATAAACCTCTCACATGGTTGATGTTGGTCACACCCCAAGCATCCTAGGTGGTGAGATATAAACCTCTCACATGGTTGATGTTGGTCACACCCCAAGCATCCTAGGTGGTGAGATATAAACCTCTCACATGGTTGATGTTGGTCATGCAACACTTTATATAGGAAATTCCCATTAGGCTCTAATGCAATCTCACGTATGGAATGAACATATACACAAGCTTAGTTTGTCATCAACACATCTCTGGATTTCCATACATCTCATAACTCAAGCTTTAAAGCATCGATTCATCAATTCTCCATAGTTGGATATGTTATTGACCACCCAATAATTTGTGTGCTAGGAGATATGACCCTCCAAAGTAGACCCTCGAAAAGGCTTCACTTGGAAATTTCGGATTTTGATACGGTTGCTCTAAAATTTGGGTTAGACCCATTTCCCACTCAATTTGACCCCCTAAACAAGAATATGAAGTTGGATTTTCGAAAAACGAAACGGATTTTGAGATATATGGAAATTACAATTATAGGTGTTTCCGAAGCACATTTTCGGGCATTTTTGGGGTCGTTTCAACTTGGAAGTGGGAGGAGGTGAATATTGATTTTGTTGTGGATTTGCCTCGCACTCGGAGGCAACATGATTCTATTTGGGTCATTATTGATAGGATGACGAAATCAGCCCACTTTATTCCCATCAAGGTTACTTTTACGGCGGAAGACTATGCTAAGGTGTACATCAAGGAGGTAGTGAAGTTGTATGGGGTTCCTTTGTCTATCATATCAGATAGAGGTACTCAATTTACTTCACATTTTTGGAAAGCATTCCAACAAAGGCTTGGTACAAATGTTAAACTTAGTACCGCTTTCCACCCTCAAATGGATGGTCAAGCCGAATGCACCATTCAAACCTTAGAAGACATGTTGAGGGCATGTGTGATTGATTTCAAGGGTAATTGGGACGATTATCTTCCTTTGATAGAATTTACCTACAATAATAGTTACCACTCTAGCATTGCCATGGTTCCGTTTGAAGCATTCTATGGTAGGAGGTGTAGATCACCGGTGGGTTGGTTTGAAGTAGGTGAGTTTTCTCTAATTGGTCCCAAACTAGTTTATGATGCCATTGAAAAAGTTCGACTCATTAGAGAGAGGTTGATGACGGCCCAAAGTTGGCAAAAGTCCTATGCCGACAATAGAAGAAGGAATCTTGAATTTGAGGTTGGTGTTTGGGTCTACTTAAAAATCTAACCAATGAAAGGTGTGATGAGGTTTGGCAAGAAGGGGAAACTTAGTCCCCGGTATGTGGGCCCATACCAAGGCTTGAAGTGTATTGGGAAAGTTGCTTATGAGGTGGACTTGCCAAATGAGTTGGCCTCGGTTCACCTAGTGTTTCATGGTTCCATGCTCAAAAAGTGTATTGGAGATCCGGTTTCCATCATTCCTTTAGAAGGTTTAGGATTTGATGAGAACCTTTCTTATGAGGAGGTCCCGGTTGAGATTTTAGACCGGAAAGTGAAGAGGTTGAGAAACAAGGAAGTAGCCTCCGTTAAGGTTCTTTGGAGGAATCACCTTGTTGAGGGTGCTACATGGGAGGCCGAGGCTGATATGATGTCCCGCTACCCTCATTTCTTTTCCTTCTACTCCTATTCAAGCTTGAGTTAACTAGTTTCTCTTAAGATTAGTGTTTTGGGAGTCATGTGGGTTGTATGATTTTCCATGATTTCCCTATGTTGTGCATGTTCTTGTGAGAATTCATGTTTAGTATATATTGAGTTTTCATGATTTTCATATTCCTCATGTTGATTTGCATTTTGTATGATGATTGCATTTTTAACTCCATGAGATGAAATGATGAACATGCTTAATGATGTGTTGATGAGATGACATGTTCGCTCTATATTGTTGTGTTGAGCTTACTTGAGTTGGGGAAGTTAGTTCCTCCCATGCTTATGTGAATTGATGGGTTGCATGCAAATTGAGTTAGTAGAAGTAGTTCCTATTTTCTTGCATTGCGTTGGCCATGTTTTAAAAAGGGGTTGAGGTTTCCTACTTTTGAAAAGTGCAAGTTGTGAAGAGTGCATTTGTTAATTTTGCACATTTTTTATGTTTCTTGCATTATGGGCTATTGGTTTGAAGTTTCTAACTTAGTTTGGTGTCTTGGTCGACATTCGGGGATGAATGTTCCCAAGGGGGAGATAATGTAACACCCCGTATATCTAATGACCTAAGCTAGAGCCTAACGTTTAGAATAGTAGCCTAATGAAGTTAAAACATAAGGTGAGAGTCTTAAATAACTTCCTTAACTTGGTACTAATATCCTAGTGCCTAAACGTCAAGGCATGGCTCCCACAAGGACCCCTTCAGGATCCTTGATGAGAGCCAATGGGCTGCTCTAAAAGCTACCAAAAGCAGCATCATCCACGAAACTAAACACCACAAAGCGTGGACTGACTCATTCCCCATAATTGGGAGTCGTGAGTCAGGACTTAGTCTCCTCAATTGAGCCCCAAAATGACCTAGCCTCAGTACCAATCCACGATCGTGCAGTACGGTTCGTGAACCGACTCACGGCCCGTGGAAAGGTCTCATGAGTTGAGACTTAGTCTCCTCACCAAGACCTCGAACGACCCCACTCTGAACCAAACCACGGACAGCCAGGACGGTCTGTGGACCCATCCACGCTCTGTGGTTTGGGGTTCGTGGATCATGCCTGGACAAGCTAACTTGGTTCGGCCTTAGTGAGGATGTTTTGGTAAATTACTAATTAATGTATTTAAGGGTAGGGACGGTTGTTATAAGTTGTTTAAGTATGTTAAAGAGTTTTTAACTACTAAACAAGTCTTTGAACCCTCATAACTCACAAACTCAAACTCAACCAACTTCCCTGCATAAATTATTCTCTCTAAACTCCATTGAAGAACAAAGAAGAAGGTCAAGATTAGGGTTCAAGTTCCAAGCTTTCACTCCAATTTCTTGAGGATTCCAACTTTAAGGTATAGATACTCTTTATTCTTGGGTAGCTATCCCCCAAGAAGTCCCTTCAAAGTGTGGTTTTAAGACTTCCTAAATCTAGGGTTTTACTCTAAACATGGGTCTAATTCCAAAACGATTTCTATTGTTCAATTATGATTTATTATGATTAATTATGATGGTTTGTGGTTAGATTGTTGTAGTATTGATGGTTTTTGATGAAAATCTCTCTTGGACCCATGGCTTCCCTTTTTTCCTAAATTGTGAACTAAAATGTGATTTGATTGGCCATGGAAGTTGATAATTGATTTTGTTTTTGTTTAATTGATGGTTGAATCATGGAATCTCTCTATCTGTTGTGGTAATTCTATAATGTTAGGGTTGATGTTGGTTCATGGCCTTGAAGGGCAATTGGCTAGGGTTTGTATATGTTGATGTTGATCCTAAATGAGTATGTGATTTACTTGGATGGTAATGATCATATATCTAATGTGGTGGTATTGATGTAAGATGCTTATTCCCTATACCCTATGCATTTGATTATGTATGAAGTATGTATGTATACTTATATTGAACTTGTTGGATTGATTGAAAGGACATTCTCATTATCACAATACGACTAGAATGTTAAAGGTTTACTCACATGCTAGTGTTTCTAAAGCGAAAGGAGCATTCTCACTTAAGAAACCAATGAGCTATTATGATGATATATTGATATGAGTATCTAATACACTCTCTTGTGACTAATGAACCTAAGTAAAGGCTAATGGTGACTTTTAAATGGAATAATGCTTAGCACCGAGAGGACATCAAAGTGAGATGGGGGCTTTTACATTTAGCAAGTTCGACCTCCAAATGTAGGATATCTCATGAGATGGAAACCTTCTACGTTTAGCAAGTCCGGGTTTCTGGTAGCAATCTCCTTGTCCCATAACTATGTGCCCACATAGGTCTTATCTAGTGGATCTACCTAAATAGCTAGAACGTACGTTCTACCTTAGGCAAGTAGAACACCTCTTTTCGGTGTGGGGGTAGAACACAGGATTCCATGTAGCTCACATGGTCTATGTCAGTTAATGCAAACTTTCCCTAAATTAATATAAATGTGAAATTATAGTAAGGACATGGACTTTAACTATGACCTATTAAGGGGTATTACTTGGTGTGAGTGGGGGTATGGGACTTCACTTATGCATTGCACAAGTAGACTCTAAGAGGGGTTAGGGTATGGTTCTCTTATATTGTAATGACTTATGAATAATGCAAGAAAGGTATGCATGGATGTTATGAACATGAATGTCTTCACTTTTATGTATATTGTTGGTAACCTAAATGTGATACTTAGCATTTGGTAGAGTTATAGGATCTTACCTTTGCATTGCACTAGTGTGGCTTTGGGTTGCTCATATGTGAATTGGCTTGTGTTTCTTTGTAAATATGCATAATGGTTTCTAAACATGACTAAATGCATGATTTCAACTAAATGTCCCTTTTATGCATGTTTTAAGAATTTTGTGCATGGTATCCATACTTAGTACAATTCATTGTGCTAACCCATATTTTCTACTTTACTATGAGTGTAGGTTCGGGTCGTTGAGACTACTACCACTTTCTTCAAGGTGAAGTTTTGGTGAACTATTACCTAGGCTTGGTGAGTCCTCAAGTTCGAGGACAAGTTGCTATTGATTCTATTTTCTAGTTTCCTTCTATATTCTAGACTATGTTGGATTTTCTTATTCATAGAGACATTATTGATGTAAAGGGCTTTGTCCCTATTTGTACTCTTATGTTTAGATGGTGATTGAGACAAGTCTAGTTTCCTATTTTCCTTTATGAAAGAAGTTGACTTCTATTGTAAAAGTTTTTAATTTTTCCATTATCTTCTATGTCTTTATGTGATGAAGATGTTAAGGGCTCGTATGTGACCCCTTCGGGGTCAATTACGTTGTGTCACGCCTAGGGGGTACTCTTGGGTCATGACAGTTTTGGTCTCTCTCTTGATCTTTTTCAATGTTCTCTTTTGTCAACTTGTAATTGAGAGGAGAAACCTGATCTTCATGGGTGTACCATGCCCGGATAATCGTGGTCATGACATCAAGTAGATGGGCTGCTATCACATACATTTGTTGCATTAAACCTCCCGGAGAAAGTTGAACAGCCACTCCCTTGTTTACCGAATCAAGGCTTCTGTAAAAGTACTACAGCACCAACTTTTTAAAACTTATCCAAGTCTCATGGATTGGCTCACTGTCATGACCCGAGAGCACCCCCCTAATAGTAACACGGCGTACTCGAACCCGAAGGGGTCTTATACAAGCCTCATAGTCATTCATTGCATTCAATAATGAAAATAGCACGAAATTTACTTCATTAAAAACAACCTTTAAAGGACACAACGGAAGACTAAGTCTCACATGGCCATCTTAACCAAAACTTTATCAAGATAGGATCACAACCCTTTACAATTGAAATCTAAACAATAGTCTCAAAATAAGAAAGAACTAGCAACAGTAAAATTCTTTGTCCTCAACATATTAGGACATACCAAAAGAGGTCTTGAGAGAAAACTCTAATCCCAAGCTTCACTAGAGAATGCAATCACCTGCCGGAACCTACACTTGTAGTTAAAAAGGTAGAAATATGGGTTAGCACACAAAAATGTACTAAGTATGATGACCATGCAAAAACATGCTAAAAAGGGACATTTTATTGAAACTCATGCTTTATGCCATTTTCGTAAAACTACATGAACATTTATCAAAGAGGCATATCATAAGTTACAACCAACCAACAAGACATAAGCACATTCGTCAAGTAAGTCATTTCATCATCTTAGGACCTATATCTAAACTTACCCTATGATACACCTAAGTAAGACATGAAGTGGCAGCCCATACTACCTCTCCATACACACATAGGTGTTCGTCACGGCTACAATAAATAAGAACCTTTACAATTCAACACAACACGCTAAGTAACTCATTTCATCAGTATAAGCTACTCATTCATCATTTCATTTAGACAATAAGTCAACAATCTTCATTAAATTCATTTAGGACACCTTCATGCATTTAGAGGACTTTCACACATTTAGTCCTTAAGACTTAGAGAAGTCACTATAGCACCTTCAAAGCCTACTCGTGCAATGTATAGATAGCATCCCATACTACTACCTACACTCTGTAGAACCTATCAAGTAACTAGAGTGCACATCTCACATGATGGGAGTAAGCGTTTAACCGACATATACCATGCAATCTACACATGGAATCCAGTGTCATTTAGTCCCACACCGTAAAGAGGTGTTCCACTTGCCTAAGGTAGAATGATAACATTATCTTGGATGAATCCTTAGCTTGGATGAACTCTGTTGGCTAATATACTATGTGGGCACATAGTTATGGGATAGGAAGATGTTCATTGGAACTCTAGCCTAACATTGGGAGAGTTTCCATCTAACCATATCCACTCGGTGCTTAGCCTACATTCCCATAGATTATTTCATTCACATCACATTAGTGTATTATGGAGGATTGACATAGGCCTATCGACCCATGATACATCATTACATAGGAAGGAATGCTATAAGCATATCGATCCATGGTACATTAAAGGATAGCTCTAGGGTCCTCACGAAAAGAATTCCACTATCCTATCGATTCATGGTCCCTGATTACATACTTATACTCATGAATGGAATGCCACTAGCCTATCGATTCATGGTATATTTGTAAAAACCCTGAAAATGAAGTAGGATAAAGTAGAGCCTCACATGGGTTTTATGCATTAATAACTTGTTAAAATAATGAATATTAACCTTTTAGTCAGTTTTAAAGAGTTTGGAAGTCAAACGTCAAGGGACGACCAAGACTTTCGGAAAGTAGTCTTTTACGTGTTGGTATGTTCTAGTATGTTGTCCATGTTTTTATGTGTTGTTTGGAGTCTAAAATCAGTGGAGGTTACCCTAGTGTCTTAATAAATGTTTTAAGGGTCAAAAAGTTTGGGTACGACTCCCCGGGACCACCCTAAGGGTCCCCGAGGAGGACCCCAACCTTTGGCCAAACAAGCCGCCAAGGCAGCTTGAAGTTGCTCATGGAGGGAGCATGTCCACGGCACAGACAAGCTCCACCTAGAGCCAAAAGTTTGGTCCGCATCGCGAATATGTCGCGGACTCTACTGTCTCGAAATTTAATTTATGAAACTTGTGGGAACACCTCAGCGTCACGAACTTCTTTCTCGACAAAATCTGTGAAAATAAAAATCAAGTTTGACATGTTTAAAAGGTCCAACTAAGTGAGGGGTAGTTTGGGTACTTTGGGGAATTATTATAAAAGGTTATTCTAGCTAATTTAAGGTATTTTAAGTTGGTTAAAACCCCAAAACCTAAAATTACACCCCATTCTTCAAATTGACCCTTCCCTCTCAAAATAAATTCTCTCAAAAACTCCATTGAAGACCTTGATGAAGCTCAAGCTAGAAGATGGGTTTTCAACTGATTTCTTCTTTTAATTTCATGGGTCTTCAATAATTAAGGTATGGTAACTCTTGATTCTTGAATAATCTCTCATTCAAGGAGTTCTATCAAAGATTTTTCAAAAAGTGATTCAAAGACAAAAATTCCCAATTTTCAATCTAGATATGGGTCCCTTGTCAAACGATTTTCTAAATCATTCTATTGATGAATTAATGTGGAATTATGGTTTTTAAGACAATTTTCAAAGGAATTCTTGAAGAACCCATGATCCCAAAATTCTCAAAAATTGGCCTAAGATGTGGGTCTTTGTGAATATGATATCTATTGATGAAAATATGTTTAGATTAGATTGTATTGATGTTTATTAT